>NC_041394.2:155938732-156016232 GCF_900747795.2 Erpetoichthys calabaricus | reverse complement strand
TAAACCAAGTTACTCGCAAACTGAGGTTCCACTGTATGTACCTGTCCTGCATTATTGTAAAACAATTTTAAACCTGTTCCACTGCTCATTGACTGTCTCCACACTTAAGCTTATTCTAGTCTTTTCTCCTTAGATTTTGCTGCATCTGCCAAAAATTTGCCCTATAGTTTTGTTTGCATCCAAACTCTTCCAAAATACTGAGAACTATATTGTATTATGGTCACTTGACCCTAATGGTTCAATCACCTGTACACCATAATTTCTATCATGATTATTACACAATGCTAAATCCAGACAGACCCCCCTCCCCCCAACGTTGGTGCTTTAACAATATGTGTTAAAAAACAGTCACTGATTGCTTCTAAAAACTCCTTTTGTTGTGTTCCTCTGTTTACATGGTTATCTCAGTTAATATTTGGATAAAGACCCCATGACTATAACATCCCCCTGTAAATTTGCCTTTTTAAATTTACTGAAGAGATGTAGATTGAAATTACTTTCTGCATTGGGTGGTCTCTAACACATTCCTAAAATAAGGCCTCTTTTCTTAATGCTTTCCAGACAAACCAACATGCCCTCACTAAGATGGGGCTCATCGTCCAACTGAAGAGGACTTGCATTTAAATTCTGTGCTACTTAAACTGCAACCCCACTTTCCTGTTCTATCTATCTATCCTTCAATATGAATCCCTAAATTAACATTTATTCCTATCTTTGTTGCTTAGCCAGGTTTCTCTTATTGGTATAATATCATAATTATTACTCTGCTACATACAACTTCAACTCACTTGTTTTATTTTTGATACTCATAGCATTAAGCAGGGGCGGCACGGTGGTGCAGTGGGTAGCGCTGCTGCCTCGCAGTTGGGAGATCTGGGGACCTGGGTTCGATTCCCGGGTCCTCCCTGCGTGGAGTTTGCATGTTCTCCCCGTGTCTGCGTGGGTTTCCTCCGGGGGCTCCGGTTTCCTCCCACAGTCCAAAGACATGCAGGTCAGGTGGATTGGTGATTCTAAATTGGCCCTAGTATGTGCTTGGTGTGTGGGTGTGTTTGTGTGTGTCCTGCGGTGGGTTGGCACCCTGCCCAGGATTGTTTCCTGCCTTGTGCCCTGTGTTGGCTGGGATTGGCTCCAACAGACCCCCGTGACCCTGTGTTCGGATTCAGCGGGTTGGAAAATGGATAGATGGATAGCATTAAGCAAGCTGTTTTTAATGTGCTAGTCATTTACTTTTGTACTATTATGCATTTTTTACAATATTGTTTGTGCCTTTATGTACATTTCTAATCTTGGCCTGTCCTGTACTCCCTGCACCCTCCCTATACTCTAGTTTAAACAAGCAGTGACTAACGTAGTCATATGCTTCCACAACACATTGGTAGCCCTCCGGTTCAGATGTAACCTTTCGAAGCGGAACAGGAAAATCTGTTCCAAAAGGAGTCCTACTGCTCCATTACCGATACTCTTTTACCCTACTCCAAGTTTTGAGCCATGTGTTAAGCACGGTGTAGTGAAGAATTAAGTTGGTTCAGGATTAAATTACAACCACTACACACATCCGGTCAGGGATGGATGAAGATGTCCAAATTCTGTTTATTAATTTCTTCCAAACTTATACAAATGTGAAGGTATGGTCTAAATAAATAATAAACATAAATTAGCTATCCCAGTTTCTCTCTTAAGTTTATCATTGTTAACAAAAGTCATTAACGGGTACTTTATTTATCCAGTAGATGGCGAACTACACTCAAGATAACATCAATATCAGGAAATTACAAGAACGTTAAACCATAAAGCATTTACTCAACTTAAATAAGTAATTATTCTTAACATATACACAGTACATATTATGCATGAGGAAACCATAATACTGTAATTCTATAACAAACTATGTGTAAAACTCCAAATAGCATCGGTTCAGCAATACTTTAGCATCCTTAAAAATCTATATTTAGAAACTGTACTAAAATATATATATCCAGATTACAAATTTAAACACATAAACAATATACTTTAAGGACAAACAATTAAATTCCACTTTATAAATAGTTACATAAAGTTTGACATTTAACAAATGAAGCTCCTACTCTACTGCTTAGACGCCACCAAACTAATCTATAAGGTTCAAAGTGAAGCCCTGTGATTGGCCAAGTTTCAACTCCGCACAGGCCAATTACAATAACTAATAAATCAAGGTGGACAACAACTAATTAAAGGGATACAACACATAAACAATATATTGCCTTTTCAACACACAGACTTAACCTGGACTGGCCTGTAGCATAGGCAGACCTTTGGAGAAGACTACCTTGCCAGTTTTGCTTCTCAGCCTGGCACCTAACTCTTTAACTTTGGATTATCAAACTGGCAGACTTATGTATGTCATTTATTCAAACATGGACAATGATAACTGTATCAACCCTTTCTAGGGAGTTCTGCCAGCTGTGCAGCCAGAAGGCAACATACCAAGTGAGACTTTCTATCTCTAGAACAAACCTGTACTTCAATCCCCTTAATGAATGAGTCCCCAATTATCACTACCTCTCTGTTTCTGGTAACTGGTTATAAGGTGGCCTGCTGGGGCTCCTCATGCCTGCCTACCACCTTAGAATCTTCAGAGACACTGTCCTGCTCTTGGTTCCAATGAACAGTGTGTGCCCTTTATCTTGCACCTTGTGACCATGACCCACCTATCTGTACCTGTATGGTCTACAGTCTCCTCCTGTCACCCCCTTACAGGTACACACAATCCTTCAAAAGGACACCTGGGCCAGGTCATCCAATTCTCTACTAAAGTGCAGGCCAGCCTACTCCTCCTCCAAATCCTCCTCCACTAGTTCAGCGACCCTGAGTATGCTATGTATCCGAGTGTGGCTAAGTGGTTGCCTACTTCCTAGTTTAGGGTTGGTTCCTGTTTTGCACTTGTTGTTGATAGTAAAAAGTAGATTTAGAAGATTAATGGATTAATCCAATTTTCCCCATGTTTTCGAATACTGACAATCAATTTTTAAAAATAATGTAGTTTCAAAATCCTGAAAACATTTTTGATTAATCTATATATTTTTTCAGATTGATCTAGTTTTTGTCATGAATACCATTCTAAACATGTAATTCCATTTTATTCCATCAATTATTAAAAGTTCAGTTCTTATACTGTGCTTTTTTTTTTATAAATGTGGTATATTTTCTTTCTGTGATTACAGTCCCAGCAGTTGTGAAGCACTTGTTTGGAGGTGCTTGCTATCTTTTGCTGTTTACTTAGACTCTTCTGGATGATGTCGTCCATTTGGCTGAGAGAATTTAGAAAACAAAGAAGCCAATAGTTCATCCCGAAATAAATGCTGAATTGTTTTGCAGTGTACAGACAGCTCCACTTTCAGTAATTCAGTAAAATGTAAACAACATCAGATGACTGTAGGTTTCTATATGCTTTCAGTGTGTGGCTCTAAACAGTCACTTCTGTAAAGAGCCCGACTGAAAACCCCTTCCCAACTCTTAGTCTTGCATGATACTGTGCTGTTGTTTTTGAAGCCTTGCAAATTATTTGTTCCTGTCAAGGTAAATTATCAGGAAGGCATGATATGCATGTGCATACAGTGTTGTTTTTTATGGATTTCAGAGCACTGGCCTTTCAAATGTATCAGTTGATTTGTTCCAGTCATAGGCTGTTCTTTTAAAAAGAAAGTTGGTGGATGAACTGTTGGGCTGTTGCAAGTCTTTAAGTTTCTCTTAATCTATGGATATATTTGGTTTGTGCTCTTGGTTTAGAATATTGATGTCTGGCATGCTATGCTAGATTGAAAGATCCATTTGCTTAATTTTGCATATTCTGTATATTGTGTAAAAAAATGATGAAAGTATCTACACTTGCTGGGTAAGGATTTAAAAAAAAAAAAAATGTTACCATGACGTAAGGCAAATAATTTGTGGTCCATTTACAGATGCGGTACTTTGAACAGGAGGTACTTGATGACAGAATATCACTCTGTGACATATGTCAAGATGGTCATATTCAGTATCATAATTTATGAGTACTTAAATTACCATACGTATGTCTGTATTTAATGTGCCGTCTCCATTGTTTTTCATTGTGCCAAAACTTAACCATTAAATTTCAATTCCTCTTCTGTATCTGTACAAGGTAGATGTTAGTAATCTTAGTTACTATTAGTAATCTTAATATATTCTATTCTATAATATTAGTAGTCTTAATATATTCTTACTGTTCTGTCCAGATCCAAATTACTTAACAAGTTTTCTATGATCAATGTGAAGCCTTCACCTTTACTGAGGTTTTTATAAGATGAAAAACTGAGTAAGTATCTGACACTGCAGAACTTGAGTCATTGTGATAATAAAAAGTAAACTTTCAGAAAATCGTCCTCATACCAAACTTTACACTGGCTGTTACAGACAGAAATCAAAGGCTTCTTCTTTTTGGGCATGTACAGATCTAAACACCAGCGTGGCGAATTGCTCACGTACTGAAGTGAATTTAGCTGCTGGTGGAAGTCCCATTTTACTATACTTTATGGTGCCAAGCAGAGTGTATCAGTCTATTAGCCAGTGAAAGCAATGTGAAGAAGCTGTCTGTTGCTATGGGTACTACCCTATACAATTCCAGGCACCTCGCACCCAGATAAACAGACTTGAGCCCTGAGAATTTTACGTCTGACATCGGCTGAGTTTGTGGGAGATGGGATAACAGGCTGCTTGTACTGATGAAGAGGTGCGAAAGAATTTAAGGTGGCCAGTAATTACGACTTTTTTCATAGGCTCCAGGGATTCTAGTGTTAATTGAACAGACACTGGTGCTTTTCATTTCCAGACAGCTCCATGATTTAAAAGTGCACAAATCATTACTTTTTCTTTTGACTTTTCTCTTCACTCTGTACACCTCAAGACTATAAATATAACACCTAGTCATATCACTTGCAGAAGTTCCCAGGTAATTCTGCACTTATGGAAGGTTTATTGATAAAGGGAATGAGACACAGTATAGGAGGAGTCAGATGAAAAACTGTTTCTTGGTGCATAGAGAATTGTCTACATCTTAAAATCTACAAAGGAAAGGAACTGGCTATTGAGTTTCATTGCATCAAAAAGCCTCTGTCTGTGCACTATTGATGGAGTGGATGTAGGAGTGGATCACTTCTGTGAGTACTTGAGGGTTCATATTAATGACTGGTCTCAGAACACAATGGAACTATGTAAGAAACGGAACAACAGGCGTTTTCCTTAGGATACTGTGTTAATTTAATGTGAGAACTCTGGTAACACCATATCCTCTAGGGGTGCGAACAGCCCCCCTGCTCACACCCCCTCTCTAGAGACAGAGAATCAATCAATCAAAAATCAATAGGTGCTGTTCGGGCTTTTTAAGTATGCGAAGCACCGTGCGACAAAGCAGCTGCAAGAAAGGGAGCATTTTAGAGGAGCGTCCGTATCCTCGGGGAGTGTGAACAGCCCCCCTGCTCACAATATATTTGAGGAGTTTTATTTAATACGTAATATGTGCTCTGATTGGGTAGCTTCTCAGCCATCCGTGTCTTTTGTATGAAATCAACTGGGCAAACCATCTGAGGAAGCATGTACCAGAAATTAAAATGCCCATTGTCTACTGCAACCCACTAACCAGCGAAAAATCCACGATATATATTTAAATATGCTTACATATAAAATCCGCGATAGAGTGAAGCCGCGAAAGTCGAAGCGCGATATAGCAAGGGATTACTGTATGTGTGTGTGTGTGTATATATTTTTTTTTTCTCATTTTGTCTCTCATAGTTGAGGTATACCTATGATGAAAATTACAGGCCTCTCTCATCTTTTTAAGTGGGAGAACTTGCACAATTGGTGGCTGACTAAATAGTTTTTTGTCCCACTGTATGTCATATATATAATATACACTAGGGCTTTGCTCGCCAACCCCTGTGTTTGGTTTTCCAGATACACACTTTTTCGTTTTTTTTTCTTTGAATTGTTGCTATTTCATTAGTTTCACTTTTATTTCAGAACTTTGTTAAAAACAATATTTGGAATCTTTCGAGTCCCAACATGCTGAATCTTTTAAATGAGGTTCGTGAGACATTTGTTTAATGACTTCGTACCATAATTCAGGATAGGTTTCTCTGTTTGGAATTTCAGCACAGACAAAACATTCTACATTATCAGCAGTTAATAATTTTTTTTACTATATCTGCGATATATATTTAGATATGCTTACATATAAAATCCGCGATAGAGTGAAGCCACGAAAGTCGAAGCACGAGGGATTACTGTGTGTGTGTGTATATAATATATACATACATACAGTTAGGTCCATAAATATTTGGACAGAGACAACCACAATGAATTTTAAATGAAACAACTCAGATGCAGTTGAAGTGCAGACTTTCAGCTTTAATTCAGTGGGGTGAACAAAATGATTGCATAAAAATGTGAGGCAACTAAAGCATTTTTTAACACAATCCCTTCATTTCAGGGGCTCAAAAGTAATTGGACAATTGACTCAAAGGCTATTTCTTGGGCAGGTGTGGGCAAGTCCGTCGTTATGTCATTATCAATTATGCAGATAAAAGGCCTGGAGTTGATTTGAGGTGTGGTGCTTGCATGAGGAAGATTTTGCTGTGAACAGACAACATGCGGTCAAAGGAGCTCTCCTTGCAAGTGAACGAAGCCATCCTTATGCTGCGAAAACAGAAAAAACCGATCCGAGAAAATGCTACAATATAACGAGTGGCAAAATCTACAGTTTGGTACATCCTGAGAAAGAAAGCAAGCACTGGTGAACTCAGCAACGCAAAAAGACCTGGATGTCCACGGAAGACAACAGTGGTGGATGATCGTAGAATCATTTCCATGGTGAAGAGAAACCCCTTCACAACAGCCAACCAAGTGAACAACACTCTCCAGGGGGTAGGCGTGTCGATTTCCAAGTCTACCATAAAGAGAAGACTGCATGAAAGTAAATACAGAGGGTGCACTGCAAGGTGCAAGCCACTCATAACCCTCAAAAATAGAAAGGCTAGATTGGACTTTGCTAAAGAACATCTAAAAAGGCCAGCACAGTTCTGGAAAAAACAGTCTTTGGACAGATGAAACCAAGATCAACCTCTACCGGAATGATGGCAAGAAAAAAGTATGCAGAAGGAACAGCTCATTATCCATAGCATACCACATTATCTGTCAAACACGGTGGAGGCAGTGTGATTGCTTGGGTGTGCTTGGGTGTGCATGGTTGCCAGTGGCACTGGGACACTAGTGTTTATTGATGATGTGACACAGGACAGAAGCAGCCGAATGAATTCTGAGGTGTTCAGAGACATACTGTCTGCTCAAATCCAGCTAAATGCAGTCAAATTGATTGGGCGGCGTTTCATGATACAGATGGACAATGACCCAAAACATACAGCCAAAGCAACCCATGAGTTTATTAAAGCAAAGAAGTGGAAAATTCTTGAATGGCCAAGTCAGTCACCTGATCTTAACCCAATTGAGCATGCATTTCACTTGTTGAAGACTAAACTTCAGACAGAAAGGCCCACAAAGAAACAGCAACTGAAAGCCGCTGCAGTGAAGGCCTTGTAGAGCATTAAAAAGGACGAAACCCAGCATCTGGTGATGTCCATGAGTTCAAGACTTCAGGCTGTCATTGCCAGCAAAGGGTTTTCAACCAAGTATTAGAAATGAACATTTTATTTCCAGTTATTTAATTTGAGCCCCTGAAATAAAGGGATTGTGTTAAAAAAATGCTTTAGTTGCCTCACATTTTTTATGCAATCGTTTTGTTCACCCCACTGAATTAAAGCTGAAAGTCTGCACTTCAACTGCATCTGAGTTGTTTCATTTAAAATTCATTGTGGTAATGTACAGAACCAAAATTAGAAAAAAGTTGTCTCTGTCCAAATATTTATGGACCTAACTGTGTGTGTGTGTATGGGTGTATATATATATATATATATATATATATATATATATTATCAAGTCCGTGGAGGCCCGTATCCACTGCCAGGGGGCGCCACGAGCCTCATGAAGCCCGGGACTTATTTACTTCCGCCACACCCATGGAGGACGATCCTTCCAGGGTCACCCGGAGTGCTTCCGGGTGCTCTTCTGATGCTTCCGCCACACCAGGACGTGACATCAGGTAGAGCACCTGGAGCTCATCCGGGTGAGGATAAATGGGGCCGCCTCCCTCCTATCAGGGAGCAGAACGAGGCTCCTGGAGAGAGAGAGGACAGGGGGCCCAGGGACGTTAAGAGAGAGAAAGGCCCAGGAGAAAGGTGACTGGGGCTAGTGGCACAGTGTGTCGTGCAGGACAGTGTTGTTGTGTGAAGGAGAACAGTGAAAATAAAGAGACTTTGTATAAAGCTGTGGTCTTCGACTGGTGGTGTCCAGGCAAATATCACAATATACATATATAATATACAATTATACCATTCTATCTCCCTATCTTCCTGCCTAACTGCCTATCTATCTATCTATTGATTGACTGACTGACTAACCACCTGCTGTTAGTTAATATCCATTGTACTAGTTAATACTCTTATTTACTATATTTACACTGCATAAATTTCCATTTTATGTAATAGTGACACCCAAGCTATATAATGTCAGTTTGTCTGGTACATGGCATTTTTATTATAACCTATATCAGATGAGGTCTCGTTATAAGAAAAGTACTAACTATATATTTTAAAATGTTGACATTTCATTAATCTTATAAAGAAGGCGAATGAATGCAATTTCTTTTAAAGATTCCATCTTGTGGATTTTTTGTCTCATTTTAATCTGGAATCTAGAAGTTAGCAATTAAAGAATTAGTGCTAGCACAAAGGAATTTATGAAAACATTTATTTAGACAGTGCATCACACCTGGTAACAAGTCACTTTTTTTAAAATGCAGTTTTATTTTTTGACTTGCTTTTTTGTAGGTATATGGCAATGTAGATTAAAATATTTTAAAGCAACAAAAACATGGTTAAAAAGAAACGACATAAGTTTTTGTTTTGGAAATATTTTAACCAAACAAGTAATACTAGTCTTGAAATTGTGAATTGTATGTGTACTGAGTAGTATGATGACCAATCATCAGCAAGCTGCTTTCAGTGAGTCACAGTGAGCATACTGTGAACACAAATCAGTGCTACCACTTATTGGATTCTGAATTGGTCAACGTTGGGGAGGATACGAGTGTGCTAAAATAAAGCATTTGACATAAATAGCAGTGAGCTTGTTTGATGGAAATGAAGGTGAAGGACAATGCCCTGGCGCAAATTAAACAAACCCTGTCCCTTTTTTTTTCTACATTGTCTGAAAATTTCCGAATTCCTCCTTTTTTGAATTCATAAGCTTTTGAGAAATTATTACTGTAATTGTAATTTGCTACTTGCTTCATACAAAAAAACAAAGACAAACTTTTTTTTCCTTTATTTTTTGTTACTGATGTATTGCATAGCTCCAAATAGTTCTAATAAAAAAGATAATTTGTGTCTGACCTGAATGTAAAGGTGAAAGGTCAAGTAATGTACTGTGCACATCACTTGTTCAAGGGTTCAAGTATAGCTTTATGTTGCAGTTTTTTTTTCATTAGATAATTTTGTTAATCTCTGTTTAGTAATCTGCAATTATTTACTTCATTTATGTAACACCCTTGTTTACTTTCAAAACTGTGAAGACATGAGAAAGCACTTCACATTTGCTCATTGTCTATAAATTTTCTTAACATGAAAATGTTGCAGATTTCTTTATCATTTTGCTTGTTGCACTAATTAAAAATTGCTTTGCACATTGGCTGAGTTAAAATGCATTCATAATTGTTTTTACAAATCTTCTGACACGTTGTTGAACTTACTGTAGTTTCAGGATTCAGAGTATTTTTTTCTTGCAATAATTTAGGGCTGTGCAAGGTTTTAAAATTTCACATCAAAACATTACTGACATACAGTACCATTTCCTTTTTGAGTGATAGATGGTTTTGGATTACATATTAGATGCTCTACGCATGTACCACAGGAAACTCAGGATGTATTATTAAACAAAATCATACATTCTGCTTAACAGTGGTTTGTTAGCTCATATTTCAACTTTTCTTATTATGCGTACAAATGACATGCTGCAAAAAAAGCGTAATATTGCTGATAAGTTGTATTGGCCCAGTGGATCAGTCACCCACAGTATGAGCTGGCATTTCATAAGGCAAATGATTAGCTTCAGAGCAACAACAATGACTGATCATTTTAAGATCAAAGCAAAGTGGAAGAAACCACATGCAGTTGAGATGAATATACCTTTGCTCTGCTCATGCAAACTTTGTGTGCAACGTTCAGATTAGACTGCCTCTTCTCAGCCACAGGGCACCCCTGCTAATTGATGAAAAGTTTTTATGTATAATAAACCCCATTCTTCATGTATCAATTGCACAAAGTTAACTAGTCGCTTAATGGCATATTTTCACAATTTTTTTTACATAAGGGAACAAATTCAATTTCACTCAAATTGCTGGCTCATCTGTAATAAGTTAAATGTAGCCCAAGCCAGGCTGCCCCAAAAAAACCACCTGTTTTCACTGTCTATGTTGTAAGCCTTGTTACATTCACCTACAAGCAAAATATGACTCATCAAGTAGGAGAAAAGTCAACTATATTCGCAGAACTGTGCTGCAAACTAGTGATTTACAGTTCCCTCTTAGACTGTAAGTGTGTTTAAGGGATTACTTGCCCAACTGTTGTCACTGTATTAGTTTTAAGCTGCTCTGCCTGTCCATCTACAGTACTTAGCGGGAATAAAGGGACATGATGCATAGCTCAGGAATCTCTCAAGACTGCTTGGAAGCTTTCTTATGGGATGCGCAAGATTTAAAAAAAGATTATTGCAGTTTGGCGCTTTGAGGGATTTTTAAAAACCGTTTGGAGCCAATCTCCCATTTTTAATTACATCGATGATTTGTTCAGCCAGTTGGTAATTCACCCCAAGTATATATAAACTTATGACTTCAACTGTACTTTCTTTTGAAACCTTTTTACAATAGACCTAACTCTTGTCCTTGTAACTCTTGCCTGCACATGTATCGGAAGTCTTTCCTCATCTGTAACATGTAGCTCTAGAATTGTCATGTAAATCTGTTTCCACATCATGTAGCACTTCCAAATGCATTATGTTCTAGGGCAGTGCTCCGCAACGTTTTCTCACCTACGACACACCAAAGTTCTTCCTAGAATTCCGCGGCACGTCAAAAGCTAAAATATATAGCGGTGGGGTTTTGGGGGGCGGTCCGCTCTGAGCGCCAGCTATTTAGGGGCGTCCAAACTACGGTAGTTTACTTTTTTTTTTTTGTTCCTTGGGAGGCGCAAAAAAAAAATTTCATTCAGCTTTGGGGCGTCAAATTTTTCACCGCCCCGGACAACATGAACTCCAATTTATTTTTCAGCTTTAGGGCGTCAAATCTTTCACCGTCCCGGGCAACATGATCTCCAGCTACGCCACTGATATATAGATATTAATTTAATACACAAGTTTTACAATAAATTTTCATTTTTTATTATAAGTATACATTTATTATAAGTATACATACATAAAAACTATACTATATTTACTTTTATGCAATCTTAATAATTATTATAATATAATGACTGATTAATGTGATACCTGCGCTTGTTTCAATGAACACAAGTTTTATATTCGGCTCAATATTTGACAGCGCAACCTGAAGTTCTTGGTCAAGATCTTTTAAGCATGACTGCTTATTATTTTTAATTAACACAAGAGTTGTTTGTCTTTTTTGGCGTAACTGGGATGGTTTGAATTTAGATGGCGATTTAGTTTACTGGGTGCCATTGCCTCGTTTGATAGCTGATCGCCGCAAATGATGCATTGTGGCTTTGGAACCGTTTCGTCACCACACCACGAGAATCCATATCGAATGTAGTCTTCGTTGTACTTCCTTTTCACAATCTTCTTTGTTTTTTTGCAACACTTGTGCTGGGTTCTTCATCATCTGTACGTGAGGACGAATCTTTTCCACGTAAAAATGTATCCATATTTAAAGGGGTATAAAACTAAATATGAATCACACGAAGAACGTTAACCGTACACAATTCAGCAACACAACTAATAGTAATGAATGATAACTACTGTCGCAAGACGAGTGAATGCGATGTAGCACGACTAATACGTCGGCTTGAATTGAATCTAGGTGAGGGCACGGAGTGCTCTGCCTATCAAAGCATACTACGCAGGTGTCTGGCGACTATACGTAGAGCCTACGTCGTTGGCGCCAGGCGATGGGATTTATTATTTCAGAGAAATGACACATAAAATTATGAAACCTTTAAAAGGCTATTTACGCTAATATTTCATTGCACGTATTCTCGTTATTGTGTTTCTAAGGAGGACCGTTGAAATATTATTTAGTTAGAAAATTGTGTTATTTGACCGCGTCACACCTGTATCGGCTCAAGGCACACCAGTGTGCCGTGGCACACCGGTTGCGGAGCACTGTTCTAGGGTATGGCTGAATAATTTGGGGAAAATATCTTTTTACGGTTTTTCTGACATGTTGTGATTTGATTTGTGGTATACTTTTTTTTTTAAAGTCAAGCTTCAGTTTAATATTCACTGTGTAATGGATTTAAAACATCAGGGAGTATTACCACGTGAGATACCATCAAAATATTAACTACTTTGTATCCTAATATAAGGATGACATATTATTAGCATAAAACGTAGAACAAAGAGCAATTTTCAGACAGCATGTGACTTTTGGCTGAGGAGTAGCATCTAAATATTGCACAGTGTGTAATTAATAGAGCAATATTTACTGATATCTAGCATTTAGCTTATAATTTGTCAACCTACAAAATTATCAAAAAAAGATCACTAAATATAATACAAGTAGTCAAAGTTGCATTAAAATATCTAAATACTTCACGTTCAAATAAAACATTTATTTGTAGATAAACAGGTTTTAACTTTTGAACTTTTTTTCCCTCAAAGGATATTGTGCACAACAAGTGAAATCTTAAAATTAACCCAAACAACAGAAGCAATACGTAATACTTGCTTTCGTGATATCTCTACTTCTTTTCAACACTCATTGTGGTCCTTACAGATTTTTTTGTTAAAAACACCAGCATGTCAACCTTTGCTGGTTTCAGACCTGAATGCTGACATGTGATCCCAGCACTAAACAGTCTCTCTGATGGTGAACTTGGGGCTAGAATGCACAGGAATTTGCGAGCCAGTTTGCTCTGCATCAGAAAGTTAACATTGTATGTAAGGTCTGTCAAATTAGCCAAAAAATATGGTTTAGAATGTTCAAATTAAAATATGTAAATATTCAAATAAATTCGAACTTAAGTTAATGATGCTTGGTGTTACATGTACGTTTATACTTTACTGTTATTGTAATTGGAGCAGTGGTATCCAGAGCAAGAACGAACACCAACATCAAAAAAAAAAAAAAGCCGAACAGTATTCGTGCAACTTATTTATAACTAAATAAGAGGCATGAAAATCCCAAGCACTTGCACACAATAAAATACCACAGCATTCAGAAAAAAAGCTAGTCGGCATTTTTGGACTCGCTCAGAAATGTGCAGTTGTCACACAGTGTCCGGTCAGATCAAAATTATAAGGTTATTTTCTATTTGTTTTAATTAGAAGGTCATAGCATCAAACAACAGTTAGCAATCTTAGGTTGGAACTTCCTCGGTTAGAATTGTCAATGCCCGGGTCATCTACAATGATCAAGCTTAGCATGTGTAATTCATTCTGACTGTGATACCTTTATTCAAACTGTTTGATAGCTGAATTCTGTTGCCAGTATGGATCATCCAGTGAAATATCAGGTAGATAATAATTAAGGAGTGGGGACAATGTCTATTTTTTTTCTTTGCAATATCTATAATGTAACTTTTGTGTTCTTCTTTGTAATTATTAAAGACCAAACTGATTAACCAGTTTTTGGTATATGATATATGATCATACTCCCTAGAAGAGCACCTGCCAATCAATCAAATCACCTATTTGGCTCTTTGTGAATGTACTAGTATGTAACATATTTAAATGTAAAGAAAGAGTATTTTTCTTCATTACAAACTATTAAAGAGGTCTAGATGTAAGTTTTACTAATGAAAAACCAAGTTAACCATTCAGAATTACAGAAAGCCTGATCTTGAAAGTGAGATGCAAAAACAAATCTTCAAAATACTGCGATATCTAGAGTAACTCGATGGCAAAATTAGTGTTTGTAAAATAAGCATCCTTTATTTTGCAATCGGTTGTCAGCATTTGCTTTTGAATAAGACCTTTTTTTTTTTTTTTTTTAAAGTTTTGAATTGCATTTGAATAGCAACGTTCGATATTGGTCTGACACTCTGCATAATGTATATCCTAAATCACAGCCTTTGTGATTTGCTAATTGCATTGTTTCACATCGCAATTTTTATTTGAAATCAATTAATCATTCACCCTAGTCTAGAAGTTAAAAAGAATTGGTATACTACTGTTTAAGATCTAATTTGTAAAAGAAAACTTAACTTTTGATGTGCTCTTTTTGGAGAAATCTATGTAAACTGTGCTCTTCTGGAACCAACAAGGATTGATTTAAACATTTGGGTTCCAGGCCAAATTTTCAAACATGCTTAAGTCAGTTAGTCATTGTCCAACCCGCTATATCCTAACACAGGGTCACGGGGATCTGCTGGAGCCAATCCCAACCAACACAAGGTGCAAGGCAGGAACAAATCCCGCAGGACACACACACGCACACACTAGGGACAGTTTAGGATCACCAATACACCTAACCTGCATGGACTGTGGGAGGGATCCGGAGCACCTGGACGAATCCCACATGAGAACATGCAAACCCCATGTAGGGAGGACCCGGGAAGCGAACCCAGGTCTCCTTACTGTGAGGCAGCAGCTTGAACATGCTTAAGTGATTTATATATTTTTTTCATAGCATCGGTAGATGGATATTCCTCAACTTTAGATGGTTAGGTTTTGTGTTGAGTGAAAATCACTAATTTGATGATTCATTCATTTTTAATATATTTTTTTCTATTAATTAAGTTAAACCTTATATCTAATGATAGCACTAGGCTCTACAGTAACAACTTCTAGGGAGGGCTGTAGTAATGAAAATGAGCTTGATGAACTGAATAGTCTTTTAAAGTGTCCATATAGTATTTCACTTTCATCAAATAATCCTGTTAACGGTGTCACACTAAACTTGTATTCTGTTCTGTTTTAGGATCGAAAGCTTACAAAGTCAGAAAGGCAGAGATTTAAAGAAGAAGCTGGCATGCTGAAAGGTCTTCAGCATCCAAATATTGTTCGCTTTTATGATTCTTGGGAATCTCCATCGAAAGGAAAGAAATGCATTGTTCTTGTAACAGAGCTGATGACATCTGGCACACTGAAAACGTAAGGATATAATTTAATAAGACTTCAGTTTATTTTTGAGTGCATTTACTAAAGACCTATTATAACTTAACAGTGAATTCCTCTTGCTGTTTTTGAATCCTGTTTACTTTGGGATAAGACAATAAAAAAATGTAAATAGTATTACATTATAATGCCTGAATAGACTTTTATTTACATTTTATTTGCATTAGGGAAAGAAAAGCAGGTAAGCCATCTTTGGTTAAACATAATTTAATTGTAGCATGCTCTTGATACAGTATATCCTGGCCTATTTGATTTATTTAAATTTGTGCTATTGGCACCATGGATTTCCAAGAAAATTATTTTGGAGGTCAAAGATTCCAATAGAGAAATAAGTATTTTTTGACCTTTTTGGGCATTTCTGAGTAAGGTTAGAAGAGCAATTAATTGATTTTAAAACCATAGTATAGCTGGCATATATTCACTGGGAAGCCAACAGGTATTTTGCTAATCGTGATTGCTCGAAATATACTGTGTGTTTGTGTGCATGTATGTGTATGTACAGTGCCCTCCATAATGCTTGGAACAAAGACACCTGTGCATCACAGATTAAAATTACAAATCAGTCAATTCAGAAGGGATTAAATTGTACATTGCGGACTTTCATTTTAAGGGTATTAGCATACATTTCGGCCGCACCATGTAGAAATTACAACACTTTCTCTACGTGTCCCCCCATTTCAGGACACCATAATATTTGGGACATTTGGCTTCACAGGTGTTTGTGATTACTCAGGTGGTTTTCATTGCTTTGTTAGTGCTGGTATAAGATACCTAGGTTAGATTATACCTACAGACTATGTTTGGAGTCTGTAGGTGCCATTGTTTAACATGAGGATAAGAGCAGTGCCAATGAAAGTCAAAGGCCATTACGAGAATAAATAAAAGAATAAAACCATCAGAGACATCAGTAAAGTTTTAGGATTACCTACATCAATTGTCTGGATTATCAGTAAGAAGAAAGAATGCACTGGTGAGCACACAAAAACACACATGACTTCGTCAACAACTTCCTGACTAATGACATTGTGCTTTAACAACAGAGCTTCAATAGAGATGCAATAAATGAAATTCAATAGCGTTAATGTGGTGCTGTATGTTGATGTGTCAAAGTGATATTTTGGTGTTTTTATTTTTAATAAATTGAAATAATTGAATAAATCCTGTTTTTGCTTTGTCATTCTATGGTTATTAAGTGTTGCTTCATGTTGGGGAGGGGGGAATTTAGTAGCAAAATGTGAAAAGCATAGTCTGAATACTTTCTAAATTCACTGTATTTACACGCATATCTGTATGTACTGTAGATGTGCATGGGTATAGTGCCAATCAGATCAATCTTTTCTTTTTTTTTTTAATAATTATTACGTATTTACTGAACATAGTGCATAAAAGGATACGTCTTCCTCACAGTGAGATGCATTATTGAAATACAAACTGTCACATGAATTCAGCAGAAATCCAGTGCCACTTGGATACACATTAAATCTTAACATATTTTTGCAGAGATTGATTGCACTATAAATAACCTCATCATATAAAAGGAAAATAGAAAGCACCTTTCATTTGCTAATAAACACCAGACTTTATATCAAATGTAGTTGTAGTAAGGTTCCTTTCTGTATAATTAACCAATATTCTGCCACAAAAAGGAATAGATTGCTCGGTGTTCATTATTGGTTAATAACTGCTGTACTTGCATGTGCCTGCTGATGTAAATGTGAGAAGTTTGCGGTAAAAAAAAAGTAATGATTTTCAGGACTCTGGAGGATTAATGGTAAATAAACAATTTCCTTAAAATGTATGTTTTTCTTCAAAAAGGACAGTATTTAAAAACTTACTATATAGATGTGGCAAAATTGGATTGCATTTAGAGAAAAAAATGTCCTTTTTATTGTTGTTACTCAGTAAATGCAGTATATGTGAGCATTACAAATTAAATGAGTGGGCATCAATGCAAATTTGTAGATAAGTCTATGAAACTCAAAAGTAGTATTACATTTAACTTCAGATACAGTTAAACATTTTTATTGTTTGTTTATTTCATTACTCTTTGCTTTAATATAAATATAGTGGCTAGTGGTTTGACTGTGTTTGGGTAACAAATCAGATTTGTACATCATAAAATGTTTCTGTTTACTGATACAGTCAACGACAATATGTGTACTGTCAAAAAACTTTTCAGAATGTTTCAACTGCCATGAGTATTATTGCTGCAAAAAAGAAAATTCAACAAAACACTAAGCACAAAATGACAACACCCAAGGCACAGTTCAGTTTTGTAGATTCAGATAATGGCGGTGTAGTTATAAAATTAAATCTTCTGTGAACAGTCTCCTGAAAATCCTGTAAGATTTTGTCCTACTGTGATGCTGATGTACCGTATGTGAAGATTCGTAGAAGTTGGGTGTGCTCCCAGACAAACATGTTTTCCAACCCAGATAAAACCACATGGATAAGCTGGCACAGGACAAGACCATTAATTCAGAGAAAACTAATCTAGATTGGATAATTGTATTCCAGTTAATGTATGCAGTGAAGCGTTAAACAAAAAGACACCACCAATTGCATTCCTTTTAAAACTAGCACCCTCATCGTTCACCCAACAGCCTTGCAACAACCAACAAAGCTGCCCAATGACACAGTACCCCAGGGGTTGCTAAGATCTCTAGTCCACTCAAATAGCACTGCTACGAATTACAACAACAACAACAGCAACATTTATTTATATAGCACATTTTCATACAAATAATGTAGCTCAAAGTGCTTACATGATGAAGAAAGAGAAAAAAAAACAAAGTAACAATTAAAATAAGAGAACACTAATTAACATAGAATAAAAGTAAGGTCCGATGGCCAGGGAGGACAGAGAAAACAAAAAAAAACTCCAAACGGCTGGAGGAAAAAAAAAAAATCTGCAGGGGTTCCAGGCCATGAGACTGCCCAGCCCCCTCTAGGCATTCTACCTAACATAAATGACCTCAATCAGTCCTCATTGTATTCAGGGTTTTCATTGAAGGACTTGATGATGACGGTCACATGGACTTCTGGCCTTTAATCCGTCAATGTGGGGACATCACGGTGCTTTGATTAGGTGGTGGTGGTGCAGGTTGCCACCACAGAAAACCGGAAAAAGAACAGAAGAGAAAGTAGGGGTTAGTACGGATTTCGGAGCCACCATGAATAGTAATGATAATTATTATATAATATAATATGCAGAGCATCAGGATTAAATTAAAATGAAGTTATGAGAAAGCAATGTTAAAGTAATGTGTTTTCAGCAGTGTTTTAAAGTGCTCCACCGTATTAGCCTGGCGAATTCCTATTGGCAGGCTATTCCAGATTTTAGGTGCATGACAGTAGAAGGCTGTCTCACCACTTCTTTTAAGTTTAGCTCTTGGAATTCTAAGCAGACACTCATTTGAAGATCTAAGGTTACAATTTGGAATATAAGATGTCAGACAATCCGATATATAAAATGGAGTGAGATTTGGCTTTGTAAAACCATAAGCAATATTTTAAAGTCAATTCTAAATGACACAGGTAACCAGTGTAGTGACATAAAACTGAAGAAATGTGCTCAGATTTTCTTTTCCTAGTTAGGATTCTAGCAGCTGCATTCTGCACTAGTTGCAATCGATTTATGTCTTTTTTGGGTAGTCCTGAGAGGAGTGCGTTACAGTGATCTAGTCGACTGAAAACAAAAGCGTGAACTAATTTTTCAGCATCTTTCAATGTTATAAGAGGTCTTTTGCTATGTTTCTTAAGTGAAAAAATGCTGTCCTAGTGATCTGATTAATATGTTGTTTAAAATTCAGGTCACAGTCAACAGTTACCCCTAAATTCTTTACCTCTGTCTTGACTTTTAATCCTAATGCATCAAGTTTATTTCTAATAACCTCATTATATCCGTTATTGCCTATCACTAAAATTTCAGTTTTCTCTTTATATATCTTGAGAAAATTACTATTCATCCACTCAGAAACACAAGTAAGTGTTAGTGAAACAACAGAGTCAGGGTCATCAGGTGCTATTGATAAATACAGCTGCATGTCATCAGCATAGCTGTGGTAGCTCACGTTATGCCACGAGATAATCTGACCTAACGGAAGCATGTAGATCGAAAAGAGCAGCGGACCTAGGATTGAGCGTTGTGGAACACCATATAAAATATCATGTGTCTTTGAAGTATAATTAGCACAACTAACAAAGAATTTTCTACCTGTCAGGTAGGATTCAAACCAATTTAAGACACTGCCAGAGAGTCAACCTGTATACGTAAATTGACATATAGTTATGTATTTCAATCCCATTCCAGAGACCACCATTTCCCATTAACTATGATGTCTCTGCACAAGCTTATAGAGCTATAGATAAATGTACATGTCTGCTCAACAAATTATTTTTGTTCTAATTCCTTATTTTCCCAATGCAAAAGAGGCAAGTTAACACTATGCATGTGATCTCTAAACTGTTTAAATTCTGCATGGGACAAAATAAAATCGGGAAGATTATAAAAAAATCGATGGATGTGTGTATAGAAGTTGACTACCTTTAAAAAAGAATGTAAGTTATGTTTATGTAAAGTAAATACAGTCTTAGTATGGTATATGCAGTTTGTCAAGAATGGCTCTTTTATGAAACTGTTAAGATAAGCTATTCTTGTCAACATAACCTTTATAGAAATGTTTTGTGGAAAATACCACTTTTCATTAAAAGCAAATCAAATTTAACATACACTAGGGTGTATGCTTTATATTTAAAAAGCATGTAGTTTCATAATAAGCACGGAGTTTTTTTTTTTGTTGTTGTTTTTGTCACTGTAAATGAAATTTTGAAATCCATTTAAGAGGCTTAGGGTCCTTACAATTGGACTATTGTCTGCTGTTTTTATTTCCTTTTTTAAAATTATTTATTTAGCAGTGAAAAATTAATCTGTTTTACCAAACAGGAAAAACATGCATCGTTTTCTTTTGGATGTGTCCTAGTGATATTGTTAAGAGTTTTAATGGTTTCAACAACTCCCACAAGTATGCTTGGCTTCCATTATTAGAACAACGTGATCTGTCAGGTTGTTTCTAACCAGTATAGTATTAAAATGTGCACTTTTTTCCTTAAGCAGCTTTTTAAATTTATTTTTTCTTAACTAAAGCATTAGGGTTGAGTGGTTTTTCTGTTGTTTAAAAAAATCCATTATTTTCCAAAGGATGCATCCTGATGATTATAGATTTGAACTTCAAGCTCAGTGGTTGAAAAAATTAAAAATTATCAGTAAGAAAATGTTTAGCTTTCTGTTTTCCTTTCTGTGTAAAGATAACCAAATAGTGAATATTATGTCCATTATTCAGTACTTTTTGGACACCTGTTTGTAAACTAAGAAGTCTTGGTATATCAATGTAAAAGGTGAGAAATGTTCACAAAATGTAGGTATGATAGTGATGTGCCTATCAGCCAGGCAATAATGAAATACAGAGACTCTAATGGAAACACATTGTTGTGGCACTGAATCATAAACTTTGTGACAGGACTTGGATGATATCTCAGTAAAGTAAGTACCAGTGAAATTAAGATCCTTGACAGACCCCATGTTTACTGGTAATAGCAGTAAATTTGGCATTATTTTTTGAAACTATAAAACCATTTTATTGCTCAGTGGCACATTAGAAAAGTCTAGACAAGAACAGGTCATTTAGCCCAACAAAAGCTCTCCAGTCCTATTCACTTAATTCTTCTAAAAAAGCATCAAGTCTAGCTTCGAAAATCCCTAAGGTCATACTGTCTACCACATTACTTGGTAGCTTATTCCAAGTGTCTCTAGTTTTTTTGTGTAAAGAAAAACTTTCTCATGTTTGTGCAGAATTTACCCTTAACAAGTTTCCAACTGTGTCCCCGTGTTCCTGATGAACTCATTTTAAAATAGTCTAGATACATCGTACTAATTCCCTTCATTATTTTAAACACTTCAATCATGTTACCTCTTAATCTTCTTTTGCTTAAACTGAAAAGGCTCGGCTCTTTTAATCTTTCTTCATAATTTATCTCCTGTAACCCTTCTGTGGACCTTTTCTAGTGCTGCTATGTAGCCTGGAGACCTTATGGAGAATCACAGGAATAGTGGGGTAGAGGGGTCCTTTCATTGGATTGGCTGGTCCAGCGCTGTTTCAGCTGTGGAATGGCCAAATGGGGGAGGCAGCTTGATGGCTGAGGTCTCCAGGACCCTAACAAATCCAAATCATATTATAGATAGTGCTGTCATTCGGAAAGGGTCCGCAATTTAAAGATAACTATTTAAATGACATATTTTGGTTATTAGTACTACTCAGAGGTAACTTATTTAGCACTTAACTTCTTATATCATGGATTCGATCTTCATACAGAAATGTGAAATGAAGAAATGAAAAAAAAAACAGCGTAACTTTTACCTTTGCAACTTTCTTTTGGCATTGCACCAGGACTGCCATAACTGCCACTTCCCTGCACCTGTGTCAATATGTATAAATCAAGGAAATGGATGCCAGTGCTATGATGTGGCTATCGCTGTGAACTGTGTAATACGAAATTTTAAACCTTTAAATGAAGATTTTATTACATAAAATTTTTAAAGGTAGTATATAAATATGGCAATGGATGTGTATGTAATTCTTTATGTACACACTTTTTGCCTTATTGTTTTGTAATGTAAAAAAAAAAAAAATGTAATAAATAAATAAATAAATAAATGCCCAGACCAAAGCACTGCCTTGTTGCCAGCCCTGGATGCAACATTAAACAGGACACATTTATCTTACAAATTAACATGTTAAATTTCCCACATATGTATGTATATATATATGTGTGTGTGTGTGTGTGTGTATGTATGTATATGTATGTATGTACAGGGTAGGATTCAAAAGTAATGAGCCTTTGTTCAAAAAGACAAATTTATTGAGCAAATCGGTACAACTAATTAATAGTCTTCAAAATAGGCACCTCCTGCATCAATACACTTTTGTAGGCGGCTTTTCCATGACTCGAAGGCGTCCACGTAGGCCTGTTCCGGGATGGCTGCAAGGGCTGCCTTGAGATTTGCTTGGATGTCCTCGATCGAGTCGAAGCGTTTTCCTTTCAGCGCTGATTTTAATCGCGGAAACAAGAAGAAGTCAGAAGGCGACACGTCCGGACTGTAGGGAGGCTGGGGGACCACCGGAACGTTCACCCGGGCCAGGTAGGTGCTCACGATGAAGGCGGTGTGGCTGGGTGCGTTATCGTGGTGAAGCTTCCAGCTGTCCTTGATGTCCCTTCGCTTGCGCGCGACACTTCTTTTCAGCCTTTTCAGGACTTCCAAGTAGTAAGCAGCATTCACGGTCTGTCCTTGCGGGACAAACTCGTAGTGGATGATCCCCTTCACTCCGAAGAAGGCAATGAGCATGGTCTTCGTCTTCCAACGCGTACCGTTGCTCTAATGAACTTTCCATTCCGCAGTGTAACGCACTACCGCACAGGGGTTCCCGTCAAGGCCGATCCTACCGCTCCGAAAGCTCGGAGCGGTAGGAGCTCCGTTGCGTTGTGAAGCCAACACCCACCGTTGCTGTTGCTGGCAAGTGGGGCGCGCGGCGAGGTACGTTCGCATCAGAACAAAATGAGGCTCATTACTTTTGAATCCTACCCTGTATGTCAGAGTTCGCGGCCTCAGTCATTCGCACATTTTTTCCTTAGAACCTATCTAATAATTGTTAGCGGAAACCGCAAATATCCTCTGCAATTTTTATGGCTTTTTTCATGGCAATACTGTACTGTAGAGAACAGGAAGCAACTGTAGAGGAAACGCGGCTTGGGATGGTGAAAGTAGCCAATAGAATTTGAAACTGCAACTCCCTGCAGTGGCTCTGATTGGTCTTCTGCTGAGGGTGCTGGGGCTGTTGGGGTCAAAGGATGTCAGCGCGGCTTTTAAAAAGGGGGCCGGTGACCAAAAGCAAAAAAAAAGTTTTTGTAATTTGTGTTTCAAGTTCCTGTCTCTCTGCCTGCCTTCTGTTGGGTTACCTGTACTTATTTGTTTTGTCCTGGATCGTTTCATGGCTCTCCTGTCTCTTCCTGTCTCTACAATCTCCTGTGTTTCTGTGCAATTCTGTGACCCAAGCATGACACCCTGCAGCCTCACCGTCTCTGGGATTGTGCCGCTGCATTAGACTAGCCTGCCAGCGTCAGTGTTTACCTCTGTGTGCTCGCGTGCTGCCAGTTCAAGCGCAGTTGGCTCGGTGATTTACTTAATTTCATCCATGTTCCAGTAGTTTTTTAAATGCAATTAAAACGCGCTTGCATGAATTACAGTACATATAGCGGTAACATCGGTAGTTTACATTCTAGCACTGCGGGAGACATAGCAGTACAGTATACAGGTTTTCCTTTACATTCTTTATTTTTAGTAATTTATTAAGCTGAGTTTGAAATTAAAGTGAAGTGTTTTGGGGGCATATTTGGGGTTTAAACTATAAAAATAGGCATTTTTTTAATGACATCCAAAATTTGTGGTTTTTCACAATTCGCAGGTGCTCTAGGAATGTAATCCCCGCGAATTTTGGGGGTGTACTGTATATGTAGTAATGAAACAGGACAGTGAGGAGGGCCCTGCCTGGCTCATGACGTCATGCTTCCTCCTCCCCTCGGCCTGCAGCCTCTGTCTCAGATTAGTGCAAATATATATTGCTCCTGCAAGCGGACTGTGATTCTTTGCGGAATGAGATAAGTCACAAAATCAACGGGAATGTTTTTTTATTTTTTTAACATTACGAAACAATAATACAAACAAGTTAAATGTGAACCGGAAGAATTGCATACGCATCCAGTACTTTTGAGAACAAAAATTTTATTTAAAAGTTTCAAATTATATAATTACCTTATGTGATTGCCACATGTCAGTATGTGGTACCAGTATTCATTTCCTTGATTTATACATACCGACATAGGTGCAGAGGTTTCGGAGGGAGGAGGGGTTTATGCTAGTCCTGGAGCAATACTAAAGAAAAGTAGCGAAGTTAAAAATTATGTGCTCTTTTTCTTTCTTTTTTTTTTTTTTTTAACCTGAATTTTATTAAAGGGTAGGCAAGCCAATGTACAGAGGAAAATAACACTGTAACATTACATAATTATACAACAATGAGATTCTCTATTTATCCCAAAACATTAATCAAGGGAAGGTTAAAACATGGAAGTTGCATAGAACAGTGAATCATGAACTAAAAGAGAGAACTGTTCATTAATAGTAACATATACAGTAAGATATAGTAGTGAAAGGACAATAAAAGCCAGCCAGCTTCACCTCCACTGAATACTTGTTAATGAGTGCAATCATAAAGTTTAGTTTACAATACCCTTGAGCAAGTAATTAAAGTAACATCTTTATTTAATATATGGCCCTTTATACCAGTATAAGCAAGCCTTTTCATATCTAGTGAATGTATCATTTTTAACTGCAATAATTTTTTCAAAAGAAGCACAGAGGTCTATTTCTTCCAAGATGTCAAAGTTTTCAGGCAATATAACCAGTCTTGCAGCAAATAAAAATGTCACATTTTGGTTAATAGTCGTCTAATCCCAATCCAAGCAAAGCCAGCTGAGGGTTAATTTAATATTCAGTTTTAAAAGTATGAGAGAAATTTCTGAACTGCCAGCCAATAATGAAAAATTGATTTTCAGGACCACTACATACAGTGGGTACGGAAAAGTATTCAGACCCCCTTCAATTTTTCACTCTTTGTCATATTGTAGCCATTTGCTAAAATCATTTAAATTAATTTTTTCCCTCATTAATGTACACACAGCACCCCATATTGACAGACAAAAAAAAGAATTTTTGAAATTGTTTCAGATTTATTAAAAAAGAAAAACTGAAATATCACATGGTCCTAAGTATTCAGATCCTTTGCTCAGTATTTAGTAGAAGCACCCTTTTAAGCTAATGCAGCCATGAGTCTTCTTGGGAAAGATGCAACAAGTTTTTCACACCTGGATTTGGGGATCCTCTGCCATTCCTCCTTGCAAATCCTCTCCAATTCTGGCCGGTTGGATGGTAAACGTTGGTGGACAGCCATTTTTAGGTCTCTCCAGAGATGCTCAATTGGGTTTAAGTCAGGGCTCTGGCTGGGCCATTCAAGAACAGTCACAGAGTTGTTGTGAAGCCACTCCTTCGTTATTTTAGCTGTGTGCTTAGGGTCATTGTCTTGTTGGAAGGTAAACCTTCGGCCCAGTCTGAGGTCCTTAGCACTCTGGAGAAGGTTTTTGTCCAGGATATCCCTGTACTTGACCGCAATCATCTTTCCCCCGATTGCAACCAGTCGTCCTGTCCCTGCAGCTGAAAAACACCCCCACAGCATGATGCTGCCACCGCCATGCTTCACTGTGGGGACTGTATTGGACAAGTGATGAGCAGTGCCTGGTTGTCTCCACACATACCGCTTAGAATTAAGGCCAAAAAGTTCTATCTTGGTCTCATCAGACCAGAGAATCTTATTTCTCACCATCTCAGAGTCCTTCAGGTGTCTTTTAGCAAACTCCATGCGGGCTGTCCTGTGTCTTGCACTGAGGTATGTGCTCCTCACAATGCTCAGCGGGAGCGACCACTACCAACTGCCCAAGGTGTTGGCCAAACACCCCGCTAGGGCTTTCTGTCCAGCTGCCTGCGAGCCTGCACTCTCTGTCTCTCTCTCTCACCAGCTTTCTCCTTGTTACTTCCTGCCTTCTTCCCTGCAACCTCCGTCTTTCTTTTCTCTTCCTTTTCATTTTTTTTCCTACTAGCCGCCTCGTGCTTCTATATATTACGGGGACGTGGATCAGCTGTGGCAATCAGCAGCTCCCGGGAACAGTTACGGATGCGGACGACTCCTCACCTGTGCACTTAAGTGAGAATCGCCCGCATCACGAATTCCCCGAGAACCACTCGGCACCACACCACCACGCCCTCTCGCTAAGCCGCAAGTGCGGCGATTATTTATTTTAAAAACTGGCCCTTTTGACCTGAGCTGTGGACCCGCTATGCCACATGTTACTACTTTAAACAGTATTATGTATATGCTGATAACCAATATTTTATTGGACTTATGTCCCGTGTCTCAAAAACTAGGCCAAACATAGTAACTATTTCTGGTGGGTGAACTGCTATCATATACATAATGTTTCACAAGGAAGACATATTTTTGCATATCTTGTACCAACAGAGAGACGAGACCTCAAAAAGTTGTGAAAACTGAACATTTTATTTTTTCAGCTTTGGAGGTTTGGGAACAATGAACGGAAAACCATTTTCACAATTTCTAATTTTTCTGTTTTTCATGTTAGTGAAGATCAATATTAAGTCAGCAGAGCTATAAAGAAAAGAATATATAGAAATTAATTTAGGAACATATGGTGAGTGAAAGAAATTCTCAGTTTATGCTAAGTAAAATCTTTTTTGAATTATTTAAATATTTTAGTTTTTTCAGGAAATATTTGACATCTTGCAAAGGCTGCCAAATGCTAAAAATATGGTGATGGCTGCCATCTTTAAAGGGGGCTAGCAGGGAGCAGGGTAGGAGAAGACGTGAAAAAAAATTGTGGCTGTCAATCAGCTATAAACTATTCAGCAGCAGCTTTTTTTCAGAATTGGATGATTCTTGATGGAATAACCACTCATTGTTTATTTAAACTTTCTAATTGTTGTATTTTCTTTTTACTACTTCTTATTTTACATTCGGAAGCATGCACTAGTTCATTTACTGTATATTTATAAGATTTTTTTTCTTTTCTAAACATAATTGCTTAACTCTGTCAGTTTATTTTTGAATCACTTTCTCTGTGGAGTTTGCTGTCTTAACACTAGAATTACTAGAGTCTACGAAAAAACTCATAGATCCAGCCTACCTTAAAACCGTTCTCACTTCTCTTTTGTGTTCTAAATGTGCGATTACGAGTAGCAAGCAGCCGGCTATTCCATCCACCACCATTGCAGAACGTTCACTAAGTTTTCCCAGCTCATGCCTTGTTTGATTATCTGGGAGTGCTTGAACTGCTGGAGTTTTAGAGTGGAAATAATAGATGTTATTTGGAACACACGCATTTCATGTGTGTTTCCCTTTCTACAGTAATCTGTGTAAACACATTGTTAAAACAGAAACCTTTTCATATTTTAGTAATAAATGTTACAAAATGTAGGCATAAACTATAGAATGTGCGAAGCCTGACGTCCAAACATCAAATAAACACTTTCACAAAAGGTTCAAGGATGACACAACACCTTCCGTGGCGTAACGCTAAGATTTGCAAACTCAGAGCACAGCAGCCCTGCCGTGCCTTAGAGACCCGGGTTCGATTCCCCGCTGGGGAGGAAGTGTTTTTTTTTTGTTTTTTTTTTTTAGCCTCAAATGGACATAAAATTTATAAATTGGTATGCACTGTAAATCATTAAGTTTAAAATGTTGATCACGGTTATTTCTGTTGATTAATTCTTGCTTTTTTACTTAGTCAAAACAGGAGCTTATTCAGCTTCTGATCTGACTCTTAAGTAACAGCGCCAGTATAAATCACACCCAATCTGACGCTGTTCGTTTTCAAATAATATTGCATTACTTCTACGATGTTTTCTGATTGGTACTATTCACGTCATAAGATGATTTCTTCAAAATGTCACATATATTTGTCTCTTTTTTTAAAATGTGCATTGATCACCACCAGCATTTTGTAGCTAGTGCTGGGCGGTATACCGGTTCATACCAAAAACCGTTTTTTATATTTGTTATGATATGGATTTTTCTCATACCGCAACAGTTAAAATAGGCTAAGCAATGTTCGGAACCTGGCGCAGCGGGAAACTGTTTAAGGGGGGACCTTTTTCACTGCTACACCGCTAAACACGCATGCGTTAGTGGAGGTATTGCGCAGTGAAAATGGACGGTGAACATTGTAAAACTGAAGCTGTAGCAGATGATAAAGTTAAATATGATGACACAGAAGAACTTTTGCCGAAGAAAGGAGCCGTGTCTGTTGTCTGCAGATACTTTGGCTTTAAAAAGTCGGATATGGACCAAACAACTATTTATTGTAAATGCTGTCGAGCTAAAGTTGTCGCCGGAGGCGGCAACACGAGCAATTTGCTGCACCACCTTAGCCGCAAACATGCGTTGGAGTACCATGAATGCATGGAACTAAGATTGGCACCCTCCACGTCCTCAGGTAAAACTGAAAAACCTAGGGGACATTCAAGTCAGATGTCACTTGTAGACGCGTTTGCTAGAAGTACTGCCTACGACAAAAAAAGCAAGCGGTGGATCGAGATAACCAACACCATTACAGTCCATATAGCCAAAGATATGGTTCCGTTAAGTACTGTGGAGAGAGGCTGATTCAGGGCTATGATCAAGACACTGGATCCCAGATATGTGATCCCAAGTCGCAAGTACTTTAGCCAAACGGCGATTCCCGACTTGTACCGAGAACACAGAGGGAAATTACAAGCAGAGGTGGCTACAGTCACCGACTATTCAACTACAGCAGATGTGTGGTCAAGTCGCACTATGGAGCCATATCTGAGCCTGACGATTCATTTTATAAATGATGACTGGCTATTGAAAAGTTATTGCCTCCAAACAAGCTATTTTCCAAATGACCACACTGGCAAATTACTTGCTGCAGGCTTGCTGAAGGCACTCAATTCCTGGGGGCTTGCAGAGCAGAGGCAAGTGGCCATCACAACGGACAGTGGGGCCAACATCAAGAAGGCTGTCAAAATTAACAATTGGACAAGACTCCAGTGCTTTGGACACAGGCTTCACACAGCCATAGGTATGTAATAGTTATTAAAAAAAACTATTTTAAGTAATGGTAGTAAAAACATACCATAGTAATAATGTAGCAACCTCCGCGTCAGGTTCGAGAAGAAAAAAAAACAGACAGACGTAGTAAAGTCTCACAAAAGTTTATTTGAACAGTCAAGAAATAAGAACGCCGACTTTGTAACCCTACCACACAACCTTCCAGTTCCTTCTCCAACTCACCACTCTCCCCACTTCTCCCGTCCCGGGTGTCGCCCCCCCCCATACCGCGTCTATCATGCCCCCGCTGTCATTCCTCTGCGCTGTACTCCGCCTTCGCTCAGTCGGATTCAACAGTCACTTCAAAAAAAAAAAAAAAAGGCTTCAACCTGGCTGAAACGCTATAATAAGAAATGTATAATGAAAGTGTGTACAGTAATCCCTCCTCCATCGCGGGGGTTGCGTTCCAGAGCCACCCGCGAAATAGGAAAATCCGCGAAGTAGAAACCATATGTTTATATGGTTATTTTTAGAATGTCATGCTTGGGTCACAGATTTGCGCAGAAACACAGGAGGTTGTAGAGAGACAGGAACGTTATTCAAACACTGCAAACAAACATTTGTCTCTTTTTCAAAAGTTTAAACTGTGCTCCATGACAAGACAGAGATGACAGTTCTGTCTCACAATTAAAAGAATGCAAACATATCTTCCTTTTCAAAGGAGTGCAAAGCAAGCAGTCAAAAAAAAAATCAATAGGGCTTTTTGGCTTTTAAGTATGCGAAGCACCGCCGGTACAAAGCTGTTGAAGGCGGCAGCTCACACCCCCTCTGTCAGGAGCAGGAAGAGACAGAGAGAGAGAGAGAGAGAGATAGAGAGAGACAGATAAAAAAAATCAATACGTGCCCTTTGAGCTTTTAAGTATGCGAAGCTCCGTGCAGCATGTCCTTCAGGAAGCAGCTGCACACAGCCCCCCTGCTCACACCCCCCTACGTCAGCGCAAGAGAGAGAGAGAGAGAGAGAGAGAAAGTAAGCTGGATAGCTTCTCAGCCATCTGCCAATAGCGTCCCTTGTATGAAATCAACTGGGCAAACCAACTGAGGAAGCATGTACCAGAAATTAAAAGACCTATTGTCCGCAGAAACCCGCGAAGCAGCGAAAAATCCGCGATATATATTTAAATATGCTTACATATAAAATCCGCGATGGAGTGAAGCCGCGAAAGGCGAAGCACGATATAGCGAGGGATCACTGTATAATCAGTTTTCTGTTATCTCTATTATCAGTCAATACAGGTAGTCAGTCCCCTACTTACGATGGTTCAACTAGATTTTTCGAAGTTATGATGTTGAAAGCGAGACAAATATACATTTTCAAGTTGGCGCGGCAAACAAACTTTTCTGTGGGCCGATCGATGCATTACGATACGTTGTCGGAAACTCCCACGTTGTGAGATGCCTCAATCTAGCTAGCTATCGTTTGAGACTCCGATTTTGATGCAAGTGATCATATAGAATCGGGTTGTCAACGTTGGTCCTGGGGACTCCCTGTCGCTGCAGGTTTTTGTTCCAACCAGCTTCTGTTTTTAATTGAACTCCTGGGCTAATTAAGTGAACTGATATTTCCCAAGTTCTGTGTTTAGGGAACAATATATTAATTAGAAAACTAAGTTTGCTAAAAAAAAAAAAAAAAAAATATTAAAATGTACCAAGCAGTTATACATAATACCTAATACATACAGCAGTTATATAGGAATAATGTATTTTTTTTCTTTTTAACAGTATTTTCATCTTGATTTTCATTCTACTTTTCAAGGTGTTCTAATTGTTTAATTAATCCATTATTTACTAATTAGTGGGTGTGACGCTAAAGTAGTTGCAGCCTTTGATTATTCAGTGTGTTGTTTGCCAGCGTGTCTGATCTGCTCGTTTTAAGTTGTCATTATTAAGATACAACGAAGGGGGAAAAAACTGCACAGAGAAAGGGCAAAGTATAATGAAATCAACAAAAGAAAGTTAAGCATTTAAATCTATAGCAAAAGCAGAAATTTTATAAATGTCTTATAAATGTAAAACAACATGCTTTTCTGAATGTCGAATAAAAGAAAAAAAAATACCAGCTAATTAAGTGAGCTCAGTGTTATCAGGTGTTGTCACTGATTAGGAATCTGGTTGGAACAAAAACCTGTAGTCACAGTGGGTCCCCAGGACCGAGTTTGAGAAACACTGATATAGATGGAGATCAAAAATGAAAGTGAGGTACCGGGATCAGCTGATCTGACCCCAGCTGATTGTGGTGCTGAACACGTTCCTGTAGCTTGTGCTGAACACGTACTGAAAGAGTTTTCAGTACTAGTGGGAACATTGTCACGTTCCACAGGGCAGTACTCAAACCAGATGCTGTTGACCATCTGGTTTTCCTTGCCCAGAATTTGTAATGGCTAAGATTTACATAAATGCCTTGTTCATTATGTTCAAATGTGTGAATACACATTCACTTTTTTTTTCTCAATACTTGAATACTGTATAATGTATCTGGGCTTGAAGCTTTGAAGTAATAGTATTATTACTGGAATTTGCACTATTTATTTTATTGTTATTATTACTGGAAGTTGAACTATTATTTATTTTATTGTTATAATTTATTAGTTTAAGTATTATGCAGTTTAATGATGGGATGGTTGAAAATATGTTGTCAAAATAGTTGTTTGCAAAATTTGTTCAATAAAAAGATTCTATATTTTGACTGCATCTGTCATGCAATGTGATTCCTTCTCTTCATTAGTGCCACCCCCTTGAAAACCATCACTTTATGGGACCATTCAAACCTGTATTAACACTTTTGTGCACATTAAAATGTTTTTTTTGTACAATGTACAATGCTCATGACAGTGGAATAGGTTATTCTTAGCCAGTCTACTGCAGTAATTGCAGTGGAAAATGTGGTTAACATCCACTCATGCATGTGAAAAAAATACCGTGAAACCGGGATAATTTAGAAAAATACCATGATACAAAATTTTGGTCATACCGCCCACCCCTAGTTGTAGCACACAGCAACTGGCCACCTGTATGTTCTTGCACGCACTGAATAAGACTGCTATATGCAATCATCAGATTCAAATGTTAACAGTTAACACACGCAAGGATCGTCTTTCCTACATTTACAACATGTGTACCTGTTACAATGTACACACTTCTCTCTATACTGTGGTTTCTATTACACACCTGAAAGAAAGACAATATATGTGAAAATATCATCGCACTAAATGCAATATTATTTGAAAACGAACAGCGTCAGATCGGGTGTGAATTTATGCTGGAACTGGAAATTCTCTGATGTGGAATCAGTTCTGTATGGTTGTGGGCGTGGGTGGTGGACATAACTGGGAATTACTGTGAATGTGCGTAGTGTTTTGAGATAATGAATAGAGCTGCAAATTACAGGTGCTTGCTCAGTGTATTAGGAACCATAGCACAGAGAGGTGTGTACACTGCAACAAGTACACATGTCGTAAATGTAGGAAGGGCACTCCTTGGGTGTGCTATAGTGCGTCTTTATGTGAAAACAGCAGTGTCAGATGGGGAGTGTCTGATGATTGCATATAGCGCTTAAAGTTACTGCTCTTTACTATGCTTTCCTCTGCATGTCCTGGAGTACAAAAGAAACTGCATACAGCAACATGTGGGGACTGGCAAGATTGGGGGGGGGAGACATGCGGTCGTATGTATCGTGATACACTGCAGAGCTATAGTGCGTCTTTATGTGAAAACAGCAGTGTCAGATGGGGTAGGGAAGGATCCTGAACGCGACTGAGAGAATGAAAAGTGAATTAAAAAAAACAAAAACAAAGCTATCCTTTACAAATATCATAAATTACACCGGCTGTTACAGACTGAAATCAAATGTATCTTTTTATTCTAAAATAGTAAAAATAAGAGCAGTGCAATTCTCAAAAGGGAGTCGTGCAGGACCGAACTCATGACCTTTTGATTCCCAGTCAGCAACTGATACTGTTGCGCCACGGCGGCAGTCATAGTAAATGAGTGTCAATGTCGCACACTAAGGCAGCTTTTTTTTTCTGCAGTTACATTTTTGAATAAAATCACACTTGTTCTGTTATATTTGTACCTTTCATGAAAGTGTTTCTTTGATATTTGGACTTCAGGCGTCATACATTATATAGTTTATGCCTACATTTTGTCATTTACTACTAGAATATGAAAACGTTTCTGTTTTAAAAATGTGTTTACACAGATTACTGTAGAAACGGAACGCACATGAAATGCGTGTGTTCCAAATAACGATCTATTATTTCCACTCTAAAACTCCACTTCACTCCCAGATAATCAATAAAGGCATGAGCTGGGAGAAGTTTGTCCACGTTCTAAGTCGGTGGGGGGATGGAATAGCTGGCTGCATGCAGATTGTCTTTATCAGCACATTTAGAAGACAAAAGACGATGGCAGAGAGGTGTGAACGGATTTAAGAAGTGATTTAAGGTGGGACGGATCTACGAGTTTTTTCATAGGCTCTGGTAATTCTAGTGTTAATTATATCCAAATGCTGACAATTAATGACTAGCATAGTAGACTCTGAGGCAAAACACTCGGTGCTAAAGGGAAACAAATTTAGTGTTACTGATTTTTGTGCTTTTTAGTAAATAGTAGCTTAAATAAGTAGAACATTGAAAAGAATAAAATGCTACAAAGCAAAAGAGAAAAGAATAATTATAAATCTAAATTCTAGCTCTGCAGTAAAAATTTAGCATAAACAGTATATTATCTCTGGATTGATAGAAAACACACAAACTGGGAAATAACACCTTGCTTGATTAATGAAGGAGTCCAATTAAAGCTGGAAATTGCTTAGAAATGAACACATGCCTCTGTCACTGAACTTGAAAACCTCAGTTTTAGAAAACTTTAAATATATCAAGATATCTTTAGACCTAGTATCTTTAGACTCCGTAGTTTTGCGTGTCTTACATATCAGACTCAAATAAAAGACAAAATCAGACTACTGTTTTCATGTACGGTAGGCAAGTTTGTTCTCTTTGCATCATAATCTTTGTGTCACCAAAGTTCTGTTAATACAACAATGTTTTCTCCTAATATGATTTTTCACTTTAAGCCTTTGTTTAATGTACTATGTCCCTTATTTTAGCTACATAAGTGGTAGATCCAGATTTACAGCAAAATAAAGAGTTACAAATATCAGTACCAAATAATTTTTAAAGATATTTATATGGTTATGTATTCTGATGGGTTTTTATGTGATATTTGTGTTTCTGTTATGTGTAATTTTGTGTTTATGGTTATCATTTCTATTTTCCATTTCTTGATAAGAATAAATTAAGTTATATTAACTACTAAGAATAAGTCGTTTAGTTTAGTATAGACTCTGCAAAACTATTTACCTGTTACTGTGACAATCTTGTGTTTGTGTCCCCCACACACTTCATCAAAACCAAAGTATTAGTTGTGAGAAGTTTCATTTGAACACATTTAGTAGAAAGTATTTATTGCTGTCTTGAATGCTTCCAACATCTGGTGGTAAGAATATCTAGTAAATTAAAAAAAATGTATACCAGTGCATATGTAATTTTAGTACTTAAAATTATTTAAGAAGTAAAATTTACTTGAACTGTATAAAATGCATTTTGTTTTTTTAATTCTGATGCTCCAAAATGTATGTATAAAATAAATTATGTGAACCACTTTGAAAAGTTTTTTGACATTTCCGGGTCTCAAAGATTTCACTAATTTTTTCCCTGTTATTACAGCTATTGTTGCTTGTTATACTCTAGGACTTATTCTTCATGGCATGTTGAGAGTCTACTGTCATAAAGCCTTATTCCAGTATACCTCTGAACTTTGGTACTTTTCATGACTTTTCAAAAGAACTTTGGTCCATGATATGAGTGCTTTTTTTTTTTTTTTTTTTTTTTTTTTTTTTAAAGAATTTTCTTTTGTTTCCTCTGGGCACTCCGGTTTCCTCCCAACAGTCCAAAGACATACAGGTGTTAGGTACATTGCCAATCCTAAATTGTCCCTAGTGTGTGCTTGGTGCGTGTGCCCTGCAGTGGGCTGGCGCCCTGCATGGGGATTTGTTCCTGCATTTCGCCCTGTGTTGGTTGGGTTTGGCTTCTGCAGTCCTGCATGACCCTGTGTTAGGATATAGCGGGTTGGATAAGGGATGGATGGATTTCTCTTTTAAGGTTTCACAATTTATCATCATCCCCATACCAATGCATTTACTATTTATGTACAAGACCTCCTGGATCATTTATTATTCATATATACTTACTTAATCTCATCTTTGATGCCTGATTCAGTTGTTTGTTTTGTTATTGTGTTTAGCATGGCATAAATTAGGAGTGCAAAATTATCACAAAAATTCATAATTAATGATTATTGCCCTTAATATTTTAATAGTGATTATTGTTGTCACTTGCACATACTGTATTTTGTATACGCGCAGTGTAGTCAAACCTCAGTTTAGCAATTTTCTAGGGAACCACTTTAGTGCTGGGTTAGTTAAAAAATGAAAACTGTAGTGTTTAAAACAATATTGTTTCTTTTTGTATTGTTTGCATTAAAATACAGGATATTTGTATTTGTCATTGGATTTTTAAACTAAAGTAATTTTGAAATTAAATGCAAGTATAACCCAACCACCTTTTTTCTTCTTCAAAATAAATGTTACTTCTATTTAAACAATATGGTAAATATAAGATTAAGATTGTTTTTTGCTGCAAAAGTTGCATATGTATGTAAAATCAAAATACAGGATAAAATTTTAAATAACAGTAGTGTAAGGTTAAGAAATTAATTTAAACACGGAGTGGTGGCTCTGAGGCTAAGGAGCTGCGCTGGTATCCCGAAGGTTGCCGGTTCAAATCCCCGTCACTGCCAAAAGGCCACTGCTCTGCTGGGCCCTTGAGCAAGACCCTTAACCTGTAATTGCTCCAGGGGCGCTGTACAATGGCTGACCCTGCGCTCTGACCCCAAGGGGTATGCGAAAACTACCAAATTCCTAATACAAAAAATTGTATAAGGCGAAATAAAGAACAAAAAAAAAAAAAAAGTTGTGAAATCAATAAAGAATTAGTTTGGTATTTTTCAAGTTGAAGTTATTTCTTCACAACCATGGTATATGTTAATTTGCCACATTAAATTGCTTTCTAAAGTAAAGCACATTTAAAATATTTTAAAAGTAACTTGTGAAACAAACCATTTGCAATATGCTTCACTTTAGAATGCAATTTAATCCAGACTCTGAACTCTGTACTACCCCCCCCCCCGCTCTCTGATCTCCCCCCAGTAGTGAATTTATACACAGTACATTTGTTGCACTTATTACTACTGTTGTTTTTTAGTATTAGTTTTGCATTTATTTATTTCAAATTATTACTATCCATTTACCTATTATTTTTAATTATTTATCTATCATAGTACAGTGTAGTTCTTTACCTCTCTTACATTTGTCCAGCATTTATGTATATTTTGCTATGTGGTCCTTGGGAATGTTATTTCGTGCCACTGTATGCTGCAATATGGTATATGGATGGTATGACAATAAAGCCACTTGACTAATGTGGCAATTTAATACATACCATGTTTGTGAAAAAATAACTTGGACTTAAAAAAATGTCACAATTATCCTATAAATGGATAAAATATTAAAATATATTGAAAGTTCAGTAGGTATTTGGATAGTAGCTAGTGTTGATCAAAGAAATTTGTCAAAGCATTTTTGGTAGCAAATTTACTGGGTTCACCAGTGACCTTGATTACAGAATTTCTCAATGAAAATTTGCATGTGGCCAGTTTAGGCAGACCTAACCAGTGCCCCATTGTGCTCTGTGAGGCTTGTTTAACATCTAAAAGCTGGAGCAGCAAATATTATATGATACTGCCATTGTGACTCTATAATGCTGCTACCTTGCTCATCAGTGGGTATGCTTCCCTTACTTGTAATGTATTATACAGTTATGCACAAAGTGTAGTAGGAGTTTGATGTAGCAGCAAAGCTGTCATGATATAAAATGCACAGACAACATCTGTTTTATGTGGGGAAAGGTGAACCCATGAGATGGCATGTTGTGGGGCAAGTGATCTGTGAGTGAGTGCAGCTCACTTGTAATGTTGTCACAGACATGGTAGATGTAACAGGGTATGCAAGCATAAGAATAAACAATTGCTTTTCTTTACAGGTGTGTGCATCTGCCTTCAAAACATATATGTGATTCAAAACATACGATTATGTGTGTATGTAATTCAATACATGTGCCAGCATTTCAGTACAGCTGTACTCATTATATATTTTGTTTTCTTTTTAAAAGGTTGATTAATTATGGTCAAGTACTACTTTGCATTGGCCCTTCAACATTACGCACATTTTCTAAACAAAAGTGCAAACAACATTGTCATTTAAAATGCAGCAATATAGGAAAAATCAAAGTAGGACAGGAATGTGACATGCACACTGATAAAATAAAGTTTTAAAAATACAACACTAGGTGTTGATATTAGTGACATTTCTAGTGTTAAATTATTTTCTCTCTGTACTTGGTGCCCCTTCGAGGAGCTTGGGGCAATGTGGTGTAAAGTTTGGGAGCCACTGCTCTAGATTTTTGCCCCTGCAGAGGGGTGGGCCTGTTTCAGGCAAGCATCTTGGTTAGGTTAAGTACTGTAGATTGCATCAAACAATCAATCATTTTATCATTAGATATGAGAATTTCTGCATGAACATAGTTGATCCAGCACGTCTCTGACTTCTGCCTATGTGAAAGTTTGTTTTCTCTGTAACTGAGCCCATTCTAGAAAGTGACAATGCTGCCAGATGCATGACATAATCTTGTAAATATTACTTGCAATTATCATTTTTGCTGGAGGCTGTTGCAAACAGAAGAGAACAAAATTCGTAATTTTTTAAAAGATATTGTTAGGGATTAGGCACCAAAAAATGTGTTCAGCATGGTCTGATCAATGATGCAAGTCCCTTGAATTCACCAATGAACTTTTTCTTATTGGATGTATCTATAATGGGTTACAACACTAGAGCCAACTGTAACTGGAAACGTTTGGTCTCAAAAAAATCTGGGAGTACTAAAGGGAATGCAGTAATTGTCACTTTTGAAGGTTTGTGTATCATGGTAGCCAAAATCATTATTGTTGCCAGGGGGCTTTGCCCCAAACCCCACACCGCCAGCACTACGTGCCATTGTGAAGAGGGGGTGTGAATGCACCCCAAGGAGACGCGGTCGCTCCTCCGAAACCCCTCTTAAATGGTGATACAATGGGAAACAAATGGTGGTTTTTTTTAACCTCCTCTTTGCTCGATCAGCTGCTGGCTTGCTACTGCTGCTGTGCTGCGTGATCTGCATCTCATGCGGCGCTTCGAACATTTAAAAGCCTGTACAGCAGCTGTCCTTTTGTCTCATTGCCTTGTCTCTCTTCTCCTCCAGACATCCTCAAACACTATTCGATGTCTTTTCACTGTTCTGTTACTTCACCGAGTAATATTTTCCGTTTGTTTGTGCTAATGTGATCTTTGTTTTTGTCTTTAAGTGGAACTGCCTAAAGCCTACATTATTTTCCACAGTTGACTGACACTGTGGGGTATTTTATAGATTTTTTTTCAACTGAAAGTCCTACATATTTGGTTACATGGTTGTCATGGCTTTAGGAAAGGACATCAAGCCTGTGCTAGTTTGTTGGGAATTTTTAATAATACTATGGCTAACGGTAAATATTGAGGTCTTGTGTTTAACAGATGGTAATAAATTAAATATAGGCCATTAATTTTTTGAAGCATTATCACTACTGAGTAGAGGGTCTTCACATTACTGTAAGCTGCTTGGTTTTGTATAGAAATGTTTGTAATGAAGCCTCACATTGTATTTAACAATCTGCTGACTGTTTTGGTCTGGTTTGCATGTTTTGTAATAGTTGGTATGAATATTAATTTTATTTACCTTTTTTTGTCAGGTATTTGAAGCGCTTCAAGGTAATGAAGATTAAAGTACTTAGAAGCTGGTGTAGACAAATACTGAAGGGTCTGCAGTTCTTGCACACAAGGACACCTCCCATTATCCACAGAGACTTGAAGTGTGACAATATTTTCATTACTGGTCCTACTGGCTCAGTCAAGATTGGTGATCTTGGTCTTGCCACTTTAAAGCGAGCTTCATTTGCAAAGAGTGTCATAGGTATGTCTATCTTTAACCTCAATCTGTACTTGAATCTCCTCAGAATGAAACTCCATAGAGTTTTTACAATGTACTTATATGTGAGATTTGGTTTCAAATGATAAATGTTGCCTTCAGAAGATTATGAGAATTTAAAATGTATTTTGAATTCACGTATTTTTCTGTTTTGAAAGGCTGAAACATGGTCTTGTTCAGTGTTAATTATTTCAGACCACATTTTTTAATATGGTTTAGAAAAACACTAGAGTTATTTAGAGATACCGTTCCTCTTGTATACTATATTTGGGACATAAATTTCTGTAATGTGTTTTTGGAAAGCATGCTTTCATCAAAGTTGCCATAAAACAATTATTGAGCAGAAACTCCTGATTTGATCTCCTTGCTTTGAATATAACTTTCATAAAACACGTAATTTGAAACAAGACATTTTGTTTTGGTACTGAACACATACAGTGTATGTATGTGTGTATATATATATATATATATATATATATATATATATATATATATATATATATATATATATATATATATATATATACATACACACACACACATACATACAGTTAGGTCCATAAATATTTGGACAGAGACAACTTTTTTCTAATTTTGGTCCTGTACATTACCACAATGAATTTTAAATGAAACAACTCAGATGCAGTTGAAGTGCAGACTTTCAGCTTTAATTCTGTGGGGTGAACAAAACGATTGCATAAAAGTGTGAGGCAACTAAAGCATTTTTTTAACACAATCCCTTCATTTCAGGGGCTCAAAAGTAATTGGACAAATTAAATAACTGGAAATAAAATGTTAATTTCTAATACATGGTTGAAAACCCTTTGCTGGCAATGACAGCCTGAAGTCTTGAACTCATGGACATCACCAGATGCTAGGTTTCCTCCTTTTTAATGCTCTGCCAGGCCTTTACTGCAGCGGCTTTCAGGTGCTGTTTGTTTGTGGGCCTTTCTGTCTGAAGTGTAGTCTTCAACAAGTGAAATGCATGCTCAATTGGGTTAAGATCAGGTGACTGACTTGGCCATTCAAGAATTTTCCACTTCTTTGCTTTAATAAACTCCTGGGTTGCTTTGGCTGTATGTTTTGAGTCATTGTCCATCTGTATCATGAAACGCCGCCCAATCAATTTGACTGTATTTAGCTGGATTTGAGCAGACAGTATGTCTGTGAACACCTCAGAATTCATTCGGCTGCTTCTGTCCTGTGTCACATCATCAATAAACACTAGTGTCCCAGTGCCACTGGGAGCTGTGCACGCCCAAGCCATCACACTGCCTCCACCGTGTTTGACAGATTTTGTGGTATGCTTTGGATAATGAGCTGTTCCACGCCTTCTGCATACTTTTTTCTTGCCATCATTCTGGTAGAGGTTGATCTTGGTTTCATCTGTCCAAAGAATGTTTTTCCATAACTGTGCTGGCTTTTTTAGATGTTCTTTAGCAAAGTCCAATCTAGCCTTTCTATTCTTGAGGCTTATGAGTGGCTTGCACCTTGCAGTGCACCCTCTGTATTTACTTTCATGCAGTCATCTCTTTATGGTAGACTTGGATATCGATACGCCTACCCCCTGGAGAGTGTTGTTCACTTGGTTGGCTGTTGTGAAGGGGTTTCTCTTCACCATGGAAATGATTCTGCGATCGTCCACCACTGTTGTCTTCTGTGGACGTCCAGGTCTTTTTGCGTTGCTGAGTTCACCAGTGCTTGCTTTCTTTCTCAGGATGTACCAAACTGTAGATTTTGCCACTCGTTATATTGTAGCAATTTCTCGGATGGGTTTTTTCTGTTTTCGCAGCCTAAGGATGGCTGCTTTCACTTGCAAGGAGAGCTCCTTTGACCGCATGTTTTCTGTTCACAGCAAAATCTTCCTCATGCACCACACCTCAAATCAACTCCAGGCCTTTTATCTGCTTAATTGATAATGACATAACGACGGACTTGCCCACACCTGCCCATGATATAGCCTTTGAGTCAATTGTCCAATTACTTTTGAGCCCCTGAAATGAAGGGATTGTGTTAAAAAAATGCTTTAGTTGCCTCACATTTTTATGCAATCGTTTTGTTCACCCCACTAAATTAAAGCTGAAAGTCTGCACTTCAAGTGCATCTGAGTTGTTTCATTTAAAATTCATTGTGGCAATGTACAGAACCAAAATTAGAAAAAAGTTGTCTCTGTCCAAATATTTATGGACCTAACTGTATATTATATTTTTTAACAGCATGTTTTCTACATGGGGGGCAAAGGTTCATTTGGAAGAATATGGTACAAGCATTTGAATTGAAACTGGTTCAGAGATTACTATTCATTATTTATTAAGCTGTGTTTTTAAAAACTGTGGTCTGATCTATTGCTTTGCAAAAATGTGTTCAGTCTCCATTAAGGGGTTTGATTTTAAAAAGTCTTTTCATTTTATTTTTCCTTTTTCACTCATGAAATAGGGTCACGTAATTCGATTATTTTGTCTCATCATCGTATGCAGCCTAATGTGTTTCTTTAATCAACCTTTATTTTTTGTTTCTGTTTTGCATTTTAAGTAAATTTTGGCTCTAGGGTGTTACTTCAGCTCTATCCATATATCTGCAGTAAGGATATAATTATATACTGCAGTTCCAACAGTAAGTATGTGAGCACAAGGCTCTGGTGAGTGGCCTTAGCACCATGCATACTATTAAAGAAAAATTCCATTTTGCAAAGGATTTTTTTTTCAGTTTTTCTGTGCAAGGCCTTTTTGCCCATCAGTCAAAACTTTCCAGGTAGCAAAAGGTCAACGGCTAGCTATGGATTATCTTAATCTAGATGTTTTTCCCTTTCAGTATTGATAAAGGTAAGTTTTTCTGTTGCTCCATAGCTAGTCATTTACTTTCAGTCTCTGTCTTCAGCCAAGGGGGAAGTAAATATACCTCTAACCAGCTGGATTTCTAATTCTCTGAACTAACAGCAGGAGATGAAATGTTTACACATCAAATTAATGTGAAGCCTTAGCTCTTTAAGAGAAGCCAAGTTCTGTTTTCTTTAAAGTCATTTTGTATAGTTTTCTTTTTTTCTGCTTTACTTCCATCAGTACTGAGCTGTTAGTATTTTAATTTTCAAAACAAGGCTCCGCTGGCTTAGATGGTCCATCTTCAGGTTTGTTACATCATCTTGAAAGGCCTTGCAGAGGGAAGCTTGTACAGCTTTAAATTCAGACTAACTGAAAAGAACTTCCCTTCCTCTTTTTTTTTTTATTTTGCCTCCACTTTTTTCTCTTTCCTCACAGGTCATCACCATCCTTGTTTCCTTCGGTGAGTAGAGGCAGCTGAGCAAGCCGGCTCTATGCTCTCTAAGACACTTAGAGTCTGAATCGTTCTTTTAATTTAAGGTACCCCTGAGTTCATGGCCCCAGAGATGTATGAGGAGAAATATGACGAGTCTGTGGATGTTTACGCATTTGGGATGTGTATGTTGGAGATGGCTACTTCCGAGTACCCGTACTCAGAGTGTCATAATGCAGCACAGATCTACCGTAGAGTAACAAGTGTAAGTCTCTTCAAAAGCAAAATGATTACCTCAGTCATACCAATATGCATTTATTACAGGTATGCTAGGGAATGTGGGATAAAATGTAATTTTCTCCGTCTGCAGTGAAACATGGTAAGTTGTTCTGATATTGGGTTGGGGGGGGGGGTATGGGGGCAAAGGTTTTGCTTCAGAATGAGTTAGTAAATCATTCCTTGTTTTCACAGATCTGTGGATGGGTGAGGTCAGGAATGGGGTTGGAATTAGAAATTTGTTGCCAGATGCATTTAATTTTTGTTAAGATAATAGTACTGTGTGAGCTACTCTGAAAGACCCAATACAATTCTTTGATTATAACAAGTAGAAATCCCAAATTGAAATGTAACTTAAAAGTTTCCTTCAGCATTACCAATTGCTGTTTGCACTCTGGATTTCATTTACATTCAGACCTATCAGTTTCATATATTTGTGAGGTATTTTACTACAATCTTCCACTTGTTGCCTTTGCACAAGAATGATTTCTTAAATGTGTATTGCAGTACTGTTTTTTAAAGATTTCTTCTAATGCTTTAAGCATGTACTTTTGGTACCACGTGCCCATTAAGCTGTTCACTGGATTTCCCTTTTGACTCTGAAGGAAGCCACCTTTAAGCACAATTAATAAGATGTAAAGAAAACATTTTGTGTGTCTCTTGTTTTTTCTTCATATCTTTTTATTACATCTTGAACCCACAATTACCAAAATAGCATACTTATCTGCTAAATATCCCATTAATGTGAGTTATGTGCTGTTGATTGAATTTAACATACACATGAAATGATGGTTGTGCCTCAAGGAGAGATATGGGAACTAAATCTACATTGTTCTACAAGTGTAGAGTTCCATTCCTCCACTCTGTGGCTGCAAGTTTTCGTCCCTACGAATTTTTCTTTGTTTTCTTGTGTTATTTATCTTAGTAAGTGATTGTTGGATGAGACAAGCACTTACTTGTGTTAGATGGAGATACAATCATTCTTCATATCTTGATGTCTAATGTTTTGTTCTTTTTTTTAATGTTCAGGTTGTTTTAGTCATTATGTATTAATAACTAAACAAGTGGATATTACTAAAATAGCTGTTGCCATTTAACATTCACAGTCATTTGTACTTGTGTCTTGCGTCCTCCGTTAATTGTCAGAATTTGGATACAATTAAGATACAAATGTCTACAGAAAAAAGTAAGTCAAAAAGAAAATAAGTCAGAGTTAAGCTATAGCAAAAAATTCTTAGTTTCTTAGTAATGTAAATTTCATACTATTGCACTTTTCTGAATACAAAATAACAGGAGGATAAAAAGCCACATATTTAAACCAGTAAAATGTTTAAAGGAACAAAAAATTACTCACTGACAATGAAATTGGTTGGGACGATTTTTCCCCAGCAGTGATGAGCAACCTTTTTTGGAGTGGGCCAAAACCAAAAAATAATCCATACGGGTCACAACTCCTGTAAACACACAACCTAATTTATTAATTTAAAAATTGTTCATTTATAAGGTGGACTGTTTTGTTTCAACATATGATAAAAGTCTCAATTAATCATCAAAGGACAATCTAAATTAATAATCATAAAGTTTAAAAATGTTGAAAAAATAACATCGCCATATTCACTTTCCATAAATTAACGATGATTCAGTCTTCTAGATATAAAGAAATTGACAAGTTTGGTGATTGGTGGAATAACATTTGACATTTTCAAAACTTTTGTGTATAGATTTATTTGGTGCAATGTGCAGTAAGAAATAATTATTTTGTGCCCTGTAGACTTTTGGATATCCCTGGAAAATAGTCCTGACAGTCCAATATTTAGACATGGCTCTTGCTCTGTTAATATTCCTACAATCTTTTCTTTTGTAATATTTAATTGACAGAGAACAGTTTTCAGTTGACAATATATACACACACACTAGGGAGCTTTGCTCGCCAACCCCACTGCCTGCGCTGTGCACCAGCAACTTCACTTATCTGCCGCATGCGAATGTGGCTTTCCCTTTCACCAAACAACAAAACTTTTAATTCTCGTGGATATGCCTCTTCATTGGGAGGAAACACTACTTTTCCCTGATGGCAGCACAAATTAGACGATCTACAAGTCTCTGACTTAAAGTTTAAATCCTAACAATATTTTCGATCTCTTTTTGCTGTTCCGTTATTTCATCGAGTAATAATTTCTGTTTGTTTGCGCTAGTTCAATCTTTACTATCATTTTTATGAGACTTTAGAATTTTTGTACTTCCATTATCTCTAACCTACTCTGCATGTGTACTATGCCAACGTTTTTGAATTCCTTACGATGTTCTACTTTGTTATCTATTCTTTCTTTTATTTTTGGCCCCGGTCGTGCTTAAATCAATTGGCATAATGTCTCGTCTTGCGGGATGTGAATGTGTCTTTCTGAGAAATTCACGTCTCGTGTCCATTATGTATCTTAAAATGAATGATTTGAAAATTTTTGTTCAGGCAGTGAAGATGTAACCACAATTATTTATTGATATAGCACAACTAAATGTACATAGCCACGTAGCCTTATACAAGAGTTATCTAGATCTCAAAACTAGCATGGAACTTCACACTTTACAGTGGCTTCAGCCAATAGTACAGTCTAGCTGCAGAGCTACACTCTGTTGAGGAGGTTGTTGCGTTGTATTAAAACTGGTTATCCCTTCTGTTGAGAATAATAATTGACAGGTACATGAGTAAAAATACAATCAGCTGTGTTTCTAGTTTCTGTGTATCTGGTCTTTTGGCCAAAAAGGGGAAAGGAGGGGGGTGGAGCTGTGACTGTTGTGTTCTTCAACACTAGAATCTCTGAAGCCTACAAAAAAATCCTGGGCCACCTTAAATTCCTTTTACACCTCTCCATTAGCATCTTTTGTTTTGTAAATTTGTTGATAAGCAGCAAGCAGCTGTTTATTTGATATTTGGACTTCAGTCTTGACACATTATGCACTTCATGTCAAAATTTTGTCATCAGTACTATAACATGAAAAACGTTTGTTTTTTATGTGTTCAACATTTCTTGCCTCACATTTCCTGTCATCCTACATTTACATGGATTGTTGTAGATATGGAACACACATGAAATGAATGTGTTCCAAATAACAATATATTATTTACACTATACAATTCCAGGCACCTCACATGCAAATAAAGAGCCTTGAGCTCGGAGAACTTTTTGCCCGAGTTGAGCTGTGGCAGTTGGGGGGATGGGATACAAGGCTGCTTGTGCTGATCGAGGCATTTACAATACAAACGACGCTAATGGAGAGGTGTGAAGGAATTTAAGGTAGCCCAGGATTATGAGTATTTCAGGGGTTCTAGTGTTAAAGGTGCTTAGCGACTGAATCTGCATTAGTGTTTTTTTTTTTGTTTTTTTTTTCTCATATCCTTTAATGGAATAAAAGTAAAACCTCTGCTGTTCAAGAACACTCATGTTTTTGGAGAATCCATTAGGTTATGGGCCCAGAGAGCTCAAAGATACTGCATGATTTACCACGGAGTAAGGAAACTTTTTTTTCTACTTGTCGAAAATATTGCAGTTCTGTGAGAAAAGTTTCCTTATTCTCTGCTACAACAATTTCTTAGTAAAGATAGCAAGTGATGAGAAATGGCAGATAGAGAAGTTAACCGGGGCAAAAAAAATCTCTGGGATTTTATTGATGTTTCAAAGAGTTTGTCTGATAACACAAATCAGCAGATGCGATAGGAGTTTCAAAGAAAAATTAAAAAGGCAACTGCAAGGTGTATCATTTCATTTACCTCAGAGCTGTATTATCTGTTGACTTCATGTAATGATGATCCTCATGAAATGTGGAATACATTAACTCTTTTAGGGTGGATGTCGACTTTTGTCGACAGGAGGGGTTGAAGGCGAATGTCGACAAAAGTCGACATCCAGAGATAAAGGGCGACAATCAGCTGTTAATGGCGACAAATCTCACTGTCACGTCACAGGCATTCCCTCTGTGCTTGGAGGAATGCTAGACTCGTTGACTCGGCAAATAAACATTGCGTGTGCGTGAGTTGCGAAATGTAAACAAAGGCAAGATGGCACCGACATGTGAAAAGGCAGCGAAGCAAGTGCAGAAAAGAAAACACTTAGCAGACGTTGTTTTGCGCATTACCGCGGAGTCGGACTCTTGATTTTTCAGAATCGGACTTTATTGGCAGTGATCAGGAGATCGAGCAAGAGAGTTAGAAGCAGGCATCAGCTGATCAGACACTAGCCGATGCCGCGCGAGCGGATCTGCTGCCAGTTGAGTGCCTTCGCGCAGCCGATGCATCTACGGCAAGGTTCGCATGGGATAAATACACATACATTGATCTGTTGAGAGCCGATCTGGCTACCGGAGTTTACAAGACGGCATGGCTTGCTTTTGGACACGACAGATCACCAGCTGCTGTACTTCAGGCTGCTCTCTCCTGATGCTGCTTTTCAGCTACTGTCAGACGAGACAAACAGGTAGGCAGAGATTTTTTTTGAATCGCGGGCTGCGTTTGCATCGCATTCTCGTTTTTCAAAGTGGAAACCCACAACGAAAGACGAGATGAAGCGCGCTGTGGCATTACAAATAGAGATGGGACAGAACTGGTGATATAACTTCAGGGAGCATTGGTCCAAACGTGTTTTGTCCCCTGGTGGTTTAGGTACGTGCTGCTGCAAAGTTTTATTCACTTCTGTAATAAACAGAAGCAAATCCCATGGGGTGAGCCAGGGTATAATGCCATACATAAAGTTCATAAAGTTTCAGAAGATGAAAAGAGGTGACAATACGGTTTTCATGCAGGCAGAAAACTTGGTGGCAGTGGCATGGCACGATGGCAAATGGGTGACTTGTCTCTCTACAGTACACACTAACAATATATGTTAGAAAATGCAGCAACAGACAATTGAAAAATAGGCATCAAAACAACACATATTGTAAGGAGTGCAATGTGGCAATGACTGAAATTGGCTGCTTTGAGCGAGATCAGACTTTGCTGTGTAAAATGTATGTGATATGTATGTGAAATCATAGAGAATTCAGGCTCATACAACATGCAAGACAGTAACATTTGTCAAAAGTAAATATTTTTTGTTGATTTGATATGTTAAACAATTGCTTTGTGTTCTTTTTTAAAAAATGTTAGTTTTTGGAAAAATATTCAGCCCTGGGAGAAAAGAAACAAAAAAAAAAATAGCCCTAAAAGAGTTAAAGGGACATCATGAATGGGACACCACTGCAAATAAGGTATTTCTTCAGAAACAGCTCATGAAACTTCAAATGAAAGAAAATATACAAGTACAGGCCAATCTGAAAAACAATGAAAGACCTGACATATGAATAGAAGTCCATTAATGCAGCTGCACCAGAAGAGGACCAAATAATTTATCTGCTGAACGGTTTACCAGATAACTACTGTATGTGTTTGCTAGTGACTGCCTTAGAAACTTGGGAAGGTCTCACTCTGCAGGATGTAGTGTGCTCTTATCAATGAAGATTTAAAACATTAACAAACAATCTAGGTGTGTGTAACAGCAACTAGATTTCAAGATTTAGCATGGACAGTGGTGAGAGAAAAAAGCATGTAAGAAATCAGACACATTAAAATGTTACACCTGTAACAAAGAGGGCCACTTTTGTCAGAAAATGTCAGACTAGGAAACATAAAAACAATATTAGGGTTGCAAAACATCATGTAAAGTCTGCCACAAATAGAGAGAACACTTATTCTGAAGGTGATGTGGATGCATTTGTTGCGTTTTCTGCTCTAACAGACAGCAATGGACAAAATGGACACTGCATTATAGATTCTGGAGCAACTCGACACATGATATTCCAGAAAGAAATAATGAAAGATTATTGTCCATTTATTGAATCAGAAAGGTAGAACTTGTTGATGGTAGAACAGTTGCTTATGGATAAGCATGCCATTAGACAAAAAGAGACACTTTGAAACTGTAATGTCATCAGTATTGTGTGTGCTGAAACTGTTGTGCAATCTGTTTAGTGTTTGTGTGCAGCACTAAAAGGTAATGTGATACAATTTGGTCATGCCAAGTGTTGGATAAAAACCAAGAAAGGTCAGCTTGTTGGAAAATGCCAACTCCTGAGTAAAATGTATCATCTTGATTGCAAAACAGGATGCTTAGAAGAGATTAAACAAGCATCAGTTGCCAAGCAATATTGCTATGAAGCTGACCTGTGGCATCAACAAGTTACGTTTATGGGGAGAAATTAAGCAAATGATAAAGAATAAACTGATAACTAGTATGGATTTTCCACTTGATGCTGATCTGAGTTTCTGTGAAATGTTGAAGGGAAAATACATCAGATATATAATAAGCCAGTGGGAGAAATCATATCAACACATCAGCTACAGTGATGTTTATGGGCCACTGCAAACCGAATCAATTGGAAGCACTCAGTACTTTGTGGCCTTCATTAGACGATTTCTCACATTACACAGCAGTCTATTTCCTCAAGAAAAAATCTGAAGTGTTTGAGAAATTTAAAGTGTTAGAGGCAGTGGTCACAAGCCAAATTGGTAGAAAAATCAAGACCTATGAGAACAGGTGGTGAAGGTGAATACATTTCAGACCAATTTGAACACTATCTGAAGGAGAGTGGTATTCATCTTGAAGTCAGTGTGGCTCGTACACCAAAGCAAAACGATCTGGGGGAATGCATGAATCGCACACTGGTGAAAGCAGCTCGAACTATGATTGTACATTCTGGTCTCATCAAGATATACTGGACAGAGGTGATCAACAAAGCAACATTTGTGCAAAGACATGTTGCCACAACTGTGATAAAACCAGAATAAACAACATATGAACAATGACATGGCAAAAGACCAGATGTTTTTCTCATTAGTGTTCGGACGTACAGTATACAGTCATATATAAGATGCTAAGAGAAGGAAGCTTAACAAAACAGGCAGTGAAGCTGAGGTTTGTCAGCTATACAGTAATGAGAGGCAAAAGGGTTTCAGACTATTGAATCAAAAAACACAGAAAAATGTCCTTAGATATGATGTAAAATTGAACATGACTTTGGTCAACTGGAAAAAACAGACGAAGCTAATGTCCCACAGTTAACACTAGAATTACCAGAGTCTATGAAAAAACTCGTAGATCTGACCCACCTTAAAACCGTTCTCACCTCTCTGCCAGCGTCTTTTTTGTCTTCTAAATGTGCCGATTAAGACGAGCAGCAAGCAGCCGGCTATTCCATCCCCCACCGTCGCAGAACGTTCACTAAGTTTTTCCAGCTCATGCCTTGTTTGATTATGTGGGAGTGACTGAACTGGTGGAATTTTAGAGTGGAAATAATAGATCGTTTCTACAGTAATTTGTGTAAACACATTGTTAAAACAAACTTTCTCATATTTTAGTAATAAATGTTACAAAATGTAGGCATTAACTATAGAATGTGTGAAGCCTGAAGTCCAAAGATCAAATAAACACTTTCACAAAAGGTTCAAGAATGATACAACACCTTCTGTGGCGTAACGCTAAGATTTGCTGACTTGGAGCGCAGCAGCCCTGCCGTGTCTCAGAGACCCGAGTTTGATTCCCCGCTGGGGAAAAAGTGTTTTTTTTTTTCTTTTTAACCTCAAACGGACATAAAATTTCTAAATTGGTTTGCACTGTAAATCGTTAAGTTTAAAATGTCTATCGCTGTTATTTGTCTTGATTAATTCATGCTTTTTACTTAGAGTCAGAACAGGAGCTTATTCAGCTTCTGATCTGACTCTAACAGAGCCAGTATAAATTCACACCCGATCTGACACTGTTGGTTTTCAAATAATATTGCATTACTTCGACGATGTTGTCTGCACGGAACGGAAATCAGCAGTTCTTAGCATTGCACCACTCAAGCTGTCGTATCAACCGCCTACTGTAACTTGCTTTCTTTTTTCTTCAGTTATAGTCTTGAATAGAAATGCACTTGTTTTGTTATACTTGTACATCAACATATGTTCCTGTGTTTGTACGACACAGGCATGCTCAAAAAATACACGTGTAATGCCACGAAAAGTGCACGCAGACACTTCAGTTCGCAAGCATTGATACGAGAATGCAGACACAAGTACACTGCAGAGCTATAGCACGTCTTTATGTGAAAACGGCAGTGTCAGATGGGGAGTGTCAGATGATTGCATATAGCGCTGAAGTTACTGCTCTTTACTATGCTTACCTCTGCTTGTCCTGGAGTACAAAAGAAATAGCATACAGCAACATGTGGGGACTAGCAAGATCGGGGGGAAAAAAAAACACGTGGTCACTGATTGCAAACCACAAGATGTTATGCGAATGAATATGAATAATATGAATAATGTTGCATCCGTGCCACAAAGTTTTCCAAAATGTACTGTACAGGTCATAAAACGAAAAATTCCAAATATCATATATACCTATGTCTTTTTTTTTTTATTTTGGACATCATAGACCATAAGGTGCATACTAATTCAGCGTGAGCAGGAACACTCAATAAAACTGAATAAAAAGAAAATCAAGTGACAGTGAGATACAAAGAAGGCAGATTCACCAGCGTTTGTGTGTCCAGATCCCTTGGATGGGGCGGTGAGGGGTAGGGAAGGATCCTGAACGCGTCTGAGAGAATGAAAAGTTAATTTAAAAAAAAAAAAACAAAGCTAAACGTTACAAGTATCATAAATTACACCGGCTGTTAAAGACTGAAATCAAATGCATGTTTTTATTCTAAAATAGTAAGAATAAGAGCAGTTCACTTGTCAAAAGGGAGTCGTGCAGGATCGAACTCTTGACCTTTTGATTCCCAGTCAGCAACTGATACTGTTGCGCCACGGCAGCAGTCATAGTGAATGCATGTCAATATCGTATGCTAAGGCGGCTTTATTTCTGCAGTTATATTGTTGAATAAAAGCGCACTTGTTCTGTTAAATCTGTACCTTTTGTGAAAGTGTTTCTTTGATATTTGGACTTCAGGCTTCATACATTATATAGTTTATGCCTACATTTTGTCATTTACTACTAGAATATGAAATGTTTCTGTTTTAAAAATGTGTTTACACAGATTACTGTAGAAATGGAATACACATGAAATGCGTGCGTTCCAAATAACGATCTATTATTTCCAATCTAAAACTCCACTTCACTCCCAGATAATCAATCAAGGCAGTAGCTGGGGGGGATGGAATAGCTGGCTGCTTGCAGCTTGTCTTTATCTGCACATTTAGAAGACAAAAGGTGCTGGCGGAGAGGTGCGAACGGATTTAAGAAGCGATTTAAGGTGGGACGGATCTACGAGTTTTTTCGTAGGCTCTGGTAATTCTAGTGTTAAAAGATGTGAATCTTGATAATGTGGAACAGCTAAAGCAAAGCCATCCATCTAGACAAATTTGACCACAGCGAGTGCTTAGACCTTCAATACAGTCCGGCTATTATGAATATGCTGATGTAACGAGAACAATGAAAACACTTTGCTTTGCATGTTGCAGAAGTTCATGAACTGGTTTCAACTGAGGAAGCTCTAAGCATTGAGCACTGGGAAAAAGCTGCAGATTCAGAGTGTGTGTCAATGATAGAAAATGATACCTGGGAGCTGGTGAAACTACCAGAGAAACAATAAATTGCAAGTGGATGTTCAAATATAAACATAATCATGAAGGAAGAGTAGAACCCTTCAAAAGTCGCATTGTGGCAAAAGGCTATTTACTCTCAGTCATATAGAACTAACAATGATGAAACCTTCTCACCTGTGGTTAGATTCTCATCAGTCAAGGATTTGGTAATCCATCAGATGGACATGGTCACTGCACTCCTGAATGTTGAGCTGACTGAAGAAATGTATATGCAGCAGCCACCAGGATATTTTCAATAGAGTCAAGAAGAAAAAAAAATCGAAAAGCAAGCACCTCGAAGTTGGAAGTAGAAGTTTTGTGAGTGCATACAATTGATGGGATTTGGAGGAAGAGATGTAGACTTGTGTGTTCATTCGAAAAACAAGTGAACTATCCATTGTGGTTATCTATGTGGATGATTTGATAATTATTAGAGATATTAGACAATATGAATTAGATTTAAAAAAAAATAAGTATAAATATTGATGAAAGACATGGGAAGTCTGCATTATCTCCTTGGAATTAACATTGAACTTGATGCTGACAAGGGACAACTACAATGGATTCAGAAGCACTACATTACAAATCAATGGAACAATGCATGTTCAGTACTGTCTATCTGAGGCGATGCTTGCAGACATCTTGACCAAACCTCTAGCCAAAGCAGAGATTGAAATACTGCAAGAAAAGTTGGGTCTTGTATAATAGTTTTACTAAATATTTTTCTAAAGCAAAAATGGTGTGTGTATACACTTACACTAATTGTTTTAGTGCTTAGATTTTTGTATGTCAGTGTACCTGTAAATTAAGTGGGAGTGTTGGCCAAAAAGGGGAAAGGAAGGTTATGGAACCATGACGCTCATATGCGGTAAAGGAACTTTTTGGCTGAATCTGCATCAGAGTGCATTTTTTCCTCTTATGCTTTTTAATGGAATAAAAATAAAAACTCTGCTGTTCAAGATCACTCATGATTTTGGCAGAATTCTTCAACCACTGCGTCATCCAGTCACAGGTCACCATGCTACAGTCATATGAAAAAGTTTGGGAACCCCACTCAGCCTGCATAATAATTTACTTTCAACATAAAAGATAACAGTGGTATGTCTTTCTTTTCCTAGGAACATCTGAGTACTGGGGTGTTTTCCGAACAAAGATTTTTAGTGAAGCAGTATGTAGTTGTATGAAATTAAATCAAATATGAAAAACTGGCTGTGCAAAAATTTGGGTACCCTGGTAATTTTGCTGATTTGAATGCATGTAACTCCTCAATACTGATTACTTGTAGCAACACCAAATTGGTTGGATAAGCTTGTTAAGCCTTGAACTTCATAGACAGGTGTGTCCAATCATGAGAAAAGGTATTTAAGGTGGTCAATTGCAAGTTGTGTTTCCCGTTGACTCTCCTCTGAAGAGTGGCAGCATGGGATCCTCAAAGCAACTCTCACAGATCTGAAAACAAAGATTGTTTAGGGGAAGGGTACAAAAAGCTATCTCAGAGGTTTAAACTGTCAGTTTCAACTGTAAGGAATGAAATCAGGAAATGGAAGGCCACAGGCACAGTTGCTGTTAAACCCAGGTCTGGCAGGCCAAGAAAAATACAGGAGCGGCATATGCGCAGGATTGTGAGAATGGTTACAGACAACCCACAGATCACCTCCAAAGACCTGCAAGAACATCTTGCTGCAGATGGTGTATCTGTACATCGTTCTACAATTCATCGCAATTTGCACAAAGAACATCTGTATGACAGGGTGATGAGAAATAAGCCCTTTCTGCACTCACGCCACAAACAGAGTCGCTTGTTGTATGCAAACGCTCATTTAGATAAGCCAGATTCATTTTGGAACAAAGTGCTTTGGACTGATGAGGCAAAAATTGAGTTGTTTGGTCATAACAAAAAGCGCTTTGCATGGAGGAAGAAGAACACCGCATTCCACGAAAAACACCTTCTACATACTGTCAAATTTGGTGGAGGTTCCATCATGCTGTGTGGCTAGTTCAGGGACTGGTGCCCTTGTTAAAGTCGAGGGTTGGATGAATTCAACCCAATATCAACAAATTCTTCAGGATAATGTTCAAGCATCAGTCACAAAGTTGAAGAAACGCAGGGGTTGAATATTCCAACAAGACAATGACCCAAAACACAGTTCGAAATCCACAAAGGCATTCATGCAGTGGGAGAAGTACAATGTTCTGGAATGACCGTCACAGTCCCCTGACATGAATATCATTGAAAATCTATGAGATGATTTGAAGCAGGCTGTCCATACTCGGCAGCCATCAAATTTAACTGAACTGGAGAGATTTTGTATGGAAGAATGGTCAAAAATGCCTCCATCCAGAATCCAGACACTCATCAAAGGCTATAGGAGGCGTCTAGAGGCTGTCATATTTGCAACAGGAGGCTCAACTAAGTATTGATGTAATATCTGTTGGGGTGCCCAAATTTATGCACCTGTCTAATTTTGTTATGATGCATATTTTCTGTTAATCCAATAAACGTAATGTCACTGCTGAAATACTACTGTTTCCATGAGGCATGTCATATATTAAAAGGAAGTTGCTACTTTGAAAGCTAAGCCAATGATGAAAAAAATCCAAAGAATTAAGAGGGGGTTCCCAAACTTTTTCATATGACTGTATATATTAGTGTTTCACAGATATTATTTTTTGTCACATTATCTGTACTAGAAACATACTGTCTTTTCAAAAGTTATTTTATAGATTTACATCATACTGAACTCAAACATTTTTCAACTCAGCTGACTGAAGTGGGTCATACAAAAATCCTTGATCCTGTGATTTAAGAGAGAAACTCATTTGTCACTTTGTTTTCCATTATTATTAAAAAGCTGCCTAAGTACTAAAGTTGTAATTCTGGTGTCATTGTAAGATATACTTTAACTTAAATGTTTTACCATTATAGTAGTACACACATAGTAGACACAACACTTAGATTTTCTGTAAAATATCCCATTTGTGATCTGGATTGATTTCTACCATATTTATTCTACTTCTGTTGCTTTATTCCTTAGTGGGAAAACTTTGAAAGATACTTGAATTACATTTGTTAAACTACTGAAAAGCAAAATTTAGTGCTGGTCAAGTGTTGCATAGACCGTTTGATTTAATAATTGACGAGAACAAAAAGTAAAACAAAATGTTTCTGATGTTTCTTAGAACTTTATGGTCTGCTAATACAGAATTGTGCCTTTAGGCACACTTGATCCAGTGTTTTTTGTTTTTTCTTTTTTTTCTATTTGGAATGTTAAATAAGCTAATTACAATGCATGAACAACCTAAGACTTCTAGGATGTCCTTGAAAACATGTTTCGCAACAAGGAGACTAAAGTACAGTTAAAGATCACTTTGGCTTCAGGCTAGGATTTTCTTTGGAATTTCCCCCCTTTTTTGTTACTGTTAAAATTGAATTGGTAGTGAATATTGATACTTATCATTTGTTGAACAAGTAGGCCTATTACTTAACATAATTACTGTGGATACCACAATATAGGCAGCAAAACTGCACAAATAAGGTGATAAGGTACTAAAAGGAATGAGATTGTTTGTGTTTTGTTTTCCCACAGATCAAAGTAAAAAAAAAATAGCAAATTTGTTCATCACAATTATTAATGGTGTTTTTGTGCAGTTGCAGTTAACATGAGAAAGAAATAATACAACATTAGTTTGTGTGACTCTTTATTTCCTCTTACTGTTCTGTTTGCAATGTGCACTTTAATCATGTCTGAATTGTTTGATTTATAATTTTAAACTGTGGAGCAGAGGGTTAAATCAAAGAAAAAAATGTCTTTGTCCCAAACATTATGGAGGGCATATATGGAAAATGCTTGGCTCAGTTAATCAGTTATATCTGATTCCAATTTTTTTGTGGAGCAGTAATGGATATAATGGAGCAAACACCTGTGATTGAATATATGAAGTCTGAATTTTTGTCCAGTTCTTCCACTCTTCTTAATTTGTTCCTTAACCTGTTGGCTCTTTACCCAACATCTTGAGGAAAATGAGTACATATGTTTTTGGAACGTTGATAATATGTTATATATTTGTTAAGCTGAGTTGCAAGGAATCCGTAATAAAGATCCCTGTTCAAGCAAAGCTTCCCTTTAACCTTTTTTTTTTTTTTGGTGCTGTTTTGTACCATTATTGGACAACATTCCAATTTAGGAAGGTTAAAGCCCCACCTGTCAGGAAGCCACATATATCTCATTATCCCCATTAGAGTTGGTTGGTTGGTGGGGGAGTAATCCCCAACTCTACAGTGGTAGTTTGTTGAAAGTAGTTATTCCTCTGAATATATAAAATATACAGTATTAAACCTGCAGCTTTCAGTTTATCTTGATTAACAACATCAAGATAAACAAGAAATTGACTGATGCCTAGACTGAAGGCTAAGTGTCTGGTTTGTGCCAGGGACATTCTACAGGTAATTTAGCTTTGTAACTAAGTAATTAATCTCACTTTTATGTGTGCTGTGCATTCCAGATTGCACAAGAAGTGATAGAAGTGGCCTTGTGTGGCATTATAGGTCAAAGAGAATCTGTAAAGTTGATTATGGTACATAAATAAGGTTACAGACTGAAATCAAAGGCTTCTTCTTTTTGGGTGCATACACTGTGAGCACGGCACTGTCAGATCTAAGCACTAACATGACGAATTGCTCGCATACTGAGGTGACTTTAGCTGCAGGTGGAAATTTTTTTGCTTATGGTGCCAAGCAGAGTTGCGTTACGGTGCAGAAGTCTATTAGCCAGCGAAAGTGCTATGAAGATGCGGTCTGTTGCTATGGTCCTGCTTTTGTCCAGTCTGATAGCGGTCACGGAACATCGTATCTTTGATTGCAAGTACAACAAATAGTTTTGAGCAGGCATCAGCCACAGCGGTGCTCTTGTGAAAAGAATGGAGATAAATGGCATTAACTCAAAGAGAGAGAGGCAAGTTCGTTGTACCATGTGAATGTCACTGAGAGAATAAAACTGAATAATAAAAAACAAGCGCTAACTTGTACAAGTAGCCAAAATTTGTACTGGGTGTGTTAGACTCAAATCAAATGAATGTTTTTATTATATTGTAGAAATCATAATAATAAGCAGCTCACTACTCAAAACACGGAGTGCCCGGGTCTCGATCCTGGGACTACTTCGGGTTATAAGGTAGCAGTTCTTACCTCTGAACCATTCAAGAATACGTGTAAACTCCCTATTGATTGACATTTGAGCTCGAGTTTTTAACTCATTGACAGCCACATGTATATTGAATGCTTTTTTTTTTTTCTTAGCTTATATTCTTGACTAAAAGTACATGTATTTATTTGATATTTGGACTAAAGTCTTCACACATTATGCACTTCTCATCATTATTAGTATAACGTGGAAAAGGTTTCTCCTGTAGGTATGTGTTCAGCATTTCTTGCATTTCTCACATTTCCTTTCATTTTACACTTACCCAGATATTTGTAATAATAATAATAATAATAATAATAAATAATACATTTTATTTATATAGCGCCTTTCCCATGCTCAAGGCACTTACAGAATATAATAAAGAACAGCAGAATATACAGTATATAGCATTGAACAAACCAGATAAATAAATAAAGAAGATTAAGACAGTAAATTCTGAAAAAAACAGACAACATAATTGATGGTCTAGCACACACATACAGGTTACATTGGCATCTTGACAGAGACGTAAACTGAGAGAAAGGTAATAAAGTCAAGTACAGCTAAAAGCCTTCCTGAACAGATGAGTTTTGAGTTGTTTTTTAAAGGAATTCATGGAGTCAGCTGACCTGATTAATTTTGGTAGGTCATTCCAGAGTCTGGGCGCTATACAGCTGAAGGCCCTGTCACCCATAGAGTGTAGATTAGTGAGGGGCACAACAAGATTACCAGAATCAGAGGACCTTAGTGGGCGGGCAGGCACATAGTGATGGAGGAGGTCACTGATGTTGTTTGGTGCGAGGTTATTTAAAGCTTTGTAGGTTATTAGTAGGATTTTATATTCGATTCTGTAGGACACAGGGAGCCAGTGAAGACGGAGCAGGATGGGTGTGATGTGCTCGCTGCTGCTGGTTCGAGTAAGGACTCTTGCAGCTGAGTTTTGAATAAGCTGGAGCTGTGATATAAGATTAGAAGGGGCACCTGCCAGTAGGGAATTACAATAATCGATGTGGGATGTGATAAAAGCATGGACAAGTTTCTCAGCATTAGAGAAGGAGAGGAAGGAGCGAACACGGGATATGTTACGGAGGTGAAAGTAAGAAAGTTTCTTAATGTGATTTATGTGGGTGGAATAAGTGAGGGAGGAATCAAAAATGACACCAAGATTTTTTACAGTAGAGGCAGGTCTGATGAGATCACTGCCAAGATGGACTGGGAAGGAGCTCATTTTATTAAGTTGCATTTTAGTCCCAATTTGCAGGAGTTCAGTTTTATTGCAATTTAATTTTAAAGAGTTCTGCTCCATCCAGGTTTTAATTTCACTAAGGCAGGTTGTGAGCTGAGAAAGCTCTGATGAAGTTCCACTTTTAACATTGAAGTAGAGCTGGGTATCATCTGCATAAAAATGATAACCCAATCCATAACTACGGATAATATGGCCAAGGGGAAGCATATAAATACAGAAAAGCAGAGGACCAAGGACAGAGCCCTGAGGGACTCCTTGTGTGACTGGCACGGAGTTGGATCTGCTGTTGCCAAGACTAACAAACTCTTGCCTATCAGTCAGATAGGACTTGAACCACTGGAGGGCAGTGCCAGAGATACCCAGCATGTTCTCCATTCTGGACAGTAGGATGTCATGTCTAACAGTGTCAAATGCTGCACTGAGGTCTAACAGAATTAATATGCTAGTTTGTCCAGAGTCTGCTGCCATAAGCAAATCATTGGTTACCCGTAGCAGAGCAGTTTCACAGCTGTGCCGTGCCCTGAATCCAGACTGAAAGGGTTCCATCAAATTATTAGAGGTTAGGTAATTGGTGAGTTGGGAAGCTACAACACGCTCAAGAACTTTTGACAGGAAAGGTAAGTGGGAAATAGGCCGGAAATTGTTAAGATTGTCAGCATCAAGGCCAGACTTTTTTAACATTGGGGTTACAGAAGCAATTTTAAAAGTGAGCGGCACGGAGCCAGTGTCAAGGGATGAGTTTATTATTGTTGTAACAGTCGGGATTATGGCATGAAGGCAGGATTTAAGTAGTGTGGTGGGGATGGGGTCCAGTACACAAGTAGTCGGCCTCATCTTACAAAGCAGGTTATTAACAAACGCAGAAGTGACTGGTGAGAACTTAGAGAAGGAGCAGGATGGAGTGGGAAAACAGGGAGAGATATAAACAGATGATATATTTATGTTAGTTGAATTATTTAGATCTTTAATTTTGTTACGGAAAAAGTGGAGGAATTCCTCACAGACTTCAGTAGAAGAGGTAGCTGGACCAGATGCGGGTTCGAGTAGTTTATTAACTACAGAGAACAAAACCCTTGGGTTATCATGGCCACTTTCTATTATTCTGCCGTAATGGGTGTTCTTGGCAGAAGTTAGTGCTTCTCTGTAAGCTCTTTGGTGGTCAGAGAAAGCCTGGATGTGCACGGTGAGGCCAGTCTTACGTGACATTCTCTCAAGGCGTCGGCCAGCTGCTTTCATAGATCGCAATTCTGAGTTATACCAAGGAGCTGAGCGCTTAAAGGAAACCTCCTTATGTTTTAAAGGAGCTGTTTTATCTAATGCTGAGTGAAGGGCTGTGTTATAATAGTCAACAAAACTATCTAGTGTTGGTGGAATAGGTGCAGACAGTAAAAGATCAGAAATGGATCCAGAAAGGATAGAGGGACAGATATTTTTAAGGTTTCTGTAAGAAATTTGTCGTTTACAGGTAAGAGGTGGGAGAGGTAATGAGACAGTGAAAAATACTGCTTTATGGTCAGAGAGTCCCAAATCAGTGCTGTAAATGTTGGCAACAGATAGTCCAGAAGTGCAGATCAGGTCCAATATATGACCGCCAGAATGGGTTGGAAAATCAACATGTTGTGTCAAGTCAAAACAGTCCAGTAAGGACAGGAATTCATTTCTCAGTTTAGATGTAGTAATGTCAATATGGATGTTGAAATCACCAAGAAGCATAATTCTCTGAGAGTAAGAGCTTAGGTGGGTCAAAAGTTCAATCAGATCGGATAAGAAGGATGCATTGTATTTTGGGGGACGATAGAGAACAATAAGTGAGACAGGACCTGATTCCGTTATTAGTTTAAGAGCCAGGCACTCAAAAGACAATGGGCAGTCAATTGGGATTCTTTTAATGTTTAAGTCTTCTCTGATAATTACTGCCAGCCCGCCTCCTTGTCTTGAGCTGCGAGGCTCTGAGTGGAAAGTGAAACCAATTGGAGTCGCCTCTGTGAGAGACGCAAATTCGTTTGGTTTTTGCCAAGTCTCCGTTAAACACAGAATATCAAGTTTGGTGTCAGTGATGAGTTCTGACAGCACCAATGCTTTGCCATTAAGAGACCTCGAGTTAAACAGTGCAACATTACATAATGAGGCTTCTTTCTGCACAGAGCCGCAATCAGGGTTTATTTCCACATAATGCAAATTTGGCACACCGACAATTCTATTTCCAGGGTCATGAGAAGGACGGCGTATTCCTGAGCAAATGCTGCCGGTGGTCTTTTCATTCGCAGCCTGGCGGTGGCGGCGACCTGACCCGCGATGTATATATTTCGGGCGCTGCAAAATACCAGCGTCCTTTAGGATGTTGCAGTCAGACCATTTGCTCTGGACAAACTGTTTAATAAGAAGGAGTTTGTCATGAGAGTATTTTAGCATGATGCTGGGCAATACTTATCTGAATAGCAGTGGAGAAGCAGCACAGCACAGCGGAACCGGTAGGACAGGCGGGCGTGGTAGAGTAGGTGAGCGGCGATAGCAAAGCAGCAGAAAGCATAGCATGAGGAGGTAGCAGGAGTTGGAGGTTCCAATACACAGCCACAAACTGTAACGCTTGGTAATTTCAGGCGTGATCGTCCCGGAGCCAAAAGCCAGATTAGTATGAATATCAGATCAGTTCCCAGTCGTAGAGTATTGTAAGATGAAACGGGAGCAGATCAGCAAAGCGAATTTAATATAATCACGGAGACAGATTATCCCGAGGTCCTAGATTGCCAGGCACAAAGAAATGCTTGTAGGTTCTCGTCCCGTGATCCACAGACTCGGCTGTTCCCAGTTAAAGTAAAGTCCATAAAATCTGTAAATATAAGCCAAATCCATATAATTCGAGTCAGCTGTATCCACGAACTATACGTACAATAAAAGAAATAAAACAAACGTAAGAAAGTGTAGAATTAGGCGAATTTTGCGAAAAGTGTTGTTTACAGGGAGGAGCGGCAACAACATGCGTGCGCCAGCGTCCCCTCACCTGTAGACACGGAACCCACATGAAATGCATGTATTCTAAACTATATACTGTATTATTTATCCTATACAACTCCAGGAACATCACGCGCAGATAAGGAGCCTTGGCTTGAGCTGGGAGAACTTTTTGCCCGCGAGCTGAGCTCCGTCAAGGCGGGGGAAGGGACAGCAGGCTGCTTGCTGCTTGTGCTGATCAATGCATTTACTGAACAAAAGACACTGATGGTAGAGGTGCGAAGGGATTTAAGGTGGGCCGGGATTACGAGTTTTTCGTAGGCTTCAGGAATTCTAGTGTTAAATATGAGTGTCGACAGTGGGCTATTATGATTACTTGCCAAATGATATTGATCATTGTTATTTCATTCAATGATAACAATTGCAGTGTCCATTTAAATAAAATAAATCAGACATTAAAAAGCACTTCAGATTTTGGGTACAAATTAGTTAATACTTTAATCACTGCTTTGCAAATACAAATTATTCCTGATATTACTTGTTTTGTAATATTGTTCAAGCTATTCCAAGAAGTCTTTAGTATGTACCATTAGAGTGTTTTTAAGGTGTGCTACAGTTCTACCCATCTCCAGGCTTCCTTCTTCTATCCAAACTATAAAGAAAAGGGGCCTCTTTTACCATTGTCCTGTATCCTTTGGGTGGACACAGGAACCTTGTCCTTCCACTTTACACTGTTCACTGTCAGGAGGAAAAATATTTTAAGGGTTCAACTGCTATAACCATGCCATGGGGTACAGTACCAGCAACAACTCGTACACATACCTCTGTAAGTTTATCAATCCCAAGGTCATCTATACTTGCTTTTCCAATAAACTAAAATAGAATTTTAAATTTATGAAGAGATCTTTTATAATATTTAGCTGCATTATACAGTTTATTCATTTAATGAGATATTGAACATGCTGAAGTTGTGTCCTTGTAACTTGACACAGTTGTGCAGAATTTGAGATTAGATATTACCTGTATTCTGTATGCTGAAGAGGTATCCTATTGTTGCCTATACAGCTCTTTGGAAATGAATAACAATAATACTCACGTACATTATTTACTTATTCTAGCCCATAATTCAGAACTTTAAGCAGCTATTAATAAGAAACTTTCTATGAAACACACCAAATGAATTGGGAAAACTGGTCAGCAGACATATCAGACAAAACAAATTTTGTAAAAATAAATCGGGTGGAAAATAGGAATGTCACAGACAATTTCAACATGTAAAATTGTGTCTCAAATATCTGCTACTTTTAACATGTATCAACACACATATCTGTTTACAAGTGGATCTTGAGTGCACCAATATGAAGGCCACACAGATGTATCATCAGTAGTAGAAAGTATTTATTCACAAGGAGGTTGGGCAGCCCACTCAAAAGCCAGGAGTGATCCATTATCAAAAACATAAAGGACCACTTCCATAGAAGTTGATGAGAGCAAACAGGTTTGAAAAAGTGTTTTTAGTTTACCCCTTTAAACTTTCTGTTATGAGAGGTTTGTGCTGAAAAAATGGAGAAACCTTCACACTAACTCAAAGATTTGGACAAGATAAAGGCCAGAGGGCACTGTTTTACTGCTTAGTCCAACTTCTCCTGCATTTTTTTTTTTTTTATACTTAAGTTTGCCAGTTCCAACTGTCGCCCAAGTCCTCATCTCTTCCACAGTTCGAGTAGAAGCAAGAAGTCTAAATACAGAGCAAATGCTTTGAGCAGGCTATATCTTAATAGTATGTTTGAATCTCCTACACAAGTTTCATATCCTTTCCGTAACACTTTAATACATTCCAGGAGTTAGTTTGTTTTGCCAGATCTGTTGTTGCACATTATGTTCTTCCTCACCCCCTACCAAACTCCTTGATCTTGTCAATAGTGAGTTCATTTGGCAACTGTACTATTTGAGTCTAGTGGATCTCCCAGACAACAAGTGCTAATCAGCAAACACCACCCCCAGGCCTGGCTCCAAAAATAATGCCCTTTATCCCTATTCTGGATTAGACTCAATCTGTTTTAATTAGAATCACAGATGTGTTCAAATTTTGGATATTTCTTTGCAAACTTGACACTAATAAGAGCTCAAGTCTTTGGAGAATATAACTCTTGTAATTAGAGAGACAAATAAAGTTGCTTCACCACACCAAGGTCATAACAGAGGGGTAAAAATATTGCTTTATGTGATTGTATTGTATAATGTTTTTATCTGGAACACTGGCATTCTTTTTCTAGTCTCAAGTAGGGAGAAATGAGGATGTTAAACCTGTCCAAGACTAACCACTAACTGTAGTTGTAGTTATGTCTGGGCAATCAGCACTGATGTCCCAATTCGATTCAATATTAATTTCATCTTGATTGAATTAGTGTGCACTGATATATTTGAAGTGCTGGCTTTTCTATAGATTGCTAACCATGCATAGAGAACATTAATATAATGTGACAGATTTCAGTAACACTTTATTTGAAAGGTGTCTACATAGTGACTTTATAATAAATGCAGGAGCATGGAATGACATTTAAAAAGCAGCATTTGATTAGTAATGAACAGTTAACATCAGCATTTGCAATACAGGTAGTCCCCGGGTTAGGTACGATATAGGGACTGTAGTTTTGTTCTTAAGTTGAATTTGTATGTAAGTCAGAACAGGTACATTATTTTAATAAATGTTATTGTTGACCGACTATAACCAAGTGCTCTGCCAATGAATGATGGAGTTTCACTTCTCTCTGACCTTTTTATTATTTCTACTTTATTTTCCATGGTGATGGTTTTTCTCTTCTTTACTGTATAACCAGCACTTGCATCAGATTTGTGTTTCAGAGACATTGTTGAAGGGTGAAGACAAAAGGTTAAGATGAGCTCTTCTGCACAGCACTGTACACGCTATCACAGCAGGAAGGCACCCCTCATCAGAACGTCTGGCGTACTGAACGAGAGACAACTTCCTGCTATGTACGTAACAGTACAAGCAGGCTTGCTATTGAGAATGGATGGGGGTGGCGAGGGGCGTTTCACGATTCGCCCACCACACAGTGACCTTCATTTGCATACAGTATGCTGCCTGCAGCGTCTGCCCACCAAGAACGAACAGGGTGCGGCCAAAGGCGGGTAGTGAATCTCCCACCACCGACCCCGCTCAACAGGCAGTCACCTGAGGCACACTATACAATGCTTCCCCCCGCCGCCCCATTCACCCTCAATGGCCCCTGTTCAGCCACAACCGGGTCACCGCTTGCAGCATCACCAGCCGCCCACCGAGAACGAATGGAGCAGTCAGGAGCAGTAGCTGCCCTATCAAGCCTCCGTCCTGCACATGAACGGTAGCTGTGGCCCCGGCGACTATGGACCCCGGGTCACCGCTTACTGCACACCCAGCTGCCCTCTGAGAATGAATGGGGTGTGGCTCCCACCGCCTCATTCTTCAACCGGAGCTGCTTGAGGGACACTGCACTGGGAAAGCAGTGAAATCGCCCCCTCCAGCCACTGCTTGCAGCGTCCCCAGGCCAAAGATGACAGATTGGCAGTTACTGAGGAGCCTGCGTCGTGTCCCCCAGACAGATGAAGGAGCAGCTGCGGCCCCGTTCGTAAATCGTAATTTAGATGTCCGTAACTTGGGGACTACCTTTATGTGGAAAAAATATTATTGCTCTTTAAAAACAGAAATCACTGCACTGCAGTCATTCAAAATTCACCATAATTTAACTAACATGTATCACCACATCAGAGTCCACACACATTATGGGAGCCTCCTTGTTTTAATTCAATGCAATGACATCTGCTTGATTAAACATCTATATCATCTTGTGAATAATATAAAATAATCAAATATTGCTTCTTAAATAATGAATGTTATTCAGTAACCTCTTTGTGTATTATGAGTCTCCATATAGACAAGACACCATTTAACTAAATGGTTAGTCAGTTTTATTTCACTATTGAACATTTAAACTAACCTTAAATTAGTTGAAATTAAAGATACAGTGGGAACATAAAAGACAAGGAACTATGTTTCATGACTGACCGTGCCGCTAATATGATCTGTGCAAAATAGATTATAGAGTTGCTTCATGTGCTCAATTTGGTATTGCAGGCTGCTCTGAAAATTCCAACAAGCACACTCTTGCTTGGCTGGGTGAGGTGCATTGCAAACTCTTTGCACCGTAGCAGCACAGCTAGCTACATGCTTAAAGAGAAGCAACGATTATTGGACTTGTCTGCACACAAACTTGAGATTGATGTGGAAAAGCTAGAAAGGTTTTTGGAAAACAGCCAGACATCTCCACAGTGAGGTTGCTTAATGTGTGGCTGGCATTCAGCACTCTTGACTGCAACACATCCGCCACAGGTGTCCAGTCATTTTTAATGTAGCGACATAAGTGATGGGGCGATGTTTTGCTTAAGATCTTCATAAAGCCTAGGTATTATATCCTCACTCATTTGCTTTCTGGTTGGTATAGCATACCGCAGATCCAGAACATGTATCATTTGTTGAAAGCTCTTATTTTCAACAACTGTGTAGAGTCTGATATCTTTACAGATAAAAACTGCTTGAGGTGAATTAAATGGAAGCATGAAGTAAATGCTGTCTCCACTGCAGATTTTTTTTAGGCTGTACTCGTTTGGAAATTAACCGAGATTACGTTTATGGGCGTCGTCATAAATGATTTCTCAAATATGTTGTAATACAACAATACTTCAGTTGCACAGCTTACATATGGCTCTGCTTTTATCCAGTTGTTCTTTATTCATGCACTGTTTGAATCCACAGAAAGTCCACATATCGGATTTAAGTGTAGGCAGACACAGCATTTTATGCGAGGAATAAAATGCTTCTTCCATAGAACGCCTTAACAGGCACATTAGTGACATATACTAGATTGGATGCTAAAAACGAAGATGAGCAAAAATCTACATATAATAATAGAGCAGGATAGAGATCCATTAGGTCGATCTTGAGGCTTTAAGAATTGATATTGAATTGTTTAAATGAAAAATAACAATTAATTTGAAAATTGATCATTTTTCCCAGGGCTAGCTGTAGTAGACAATACATTTTTCCAATGTGTAGTAGATCACAAGTAAATTGCAGGTGAAAGATTTAAAACACAAGTGCAAATATAGTACAGTATTCTGTAAGGGGGAAAAAGTCATTGTGGGTATGATGCTTCAGATGATCTATCTAATCTATTTATCCACTATCAGACCTCTTCAATAAAATGAATGTATTGGGTTGAGAAGTACTCTGGCAGCATTATTAAAAAATCTGTTGTCCATTGCAGTCTTTTCTCCAATAAATCCATACTTACCTACAATTACAACAACCTGGAATGAGGCAGCTGTATAGCAGAAGTACTAACCTCTGGACCACTGAAAATATGGACCACTATATATATATATATATATATATATATATATATATATATATATATATATATATATATTAGTTACTAGTGCATGTCAATTAACAGTGTTGCTTGTCTGTTTACTTTGCAGAGGAAAGGATTTGAATGGAGTTTATGGGCTGAATTTGGGAAACACCACCATAGTGCAGAGAGTGCCTTTTGTGCTTTTTGTAAAAGTTTTTATTTGAATAAGCTCCTTCCATAAATTTCATTTTAATAATTTTATAAAGACTTATTGACTAGATGTGAGTTATAGTACTTTTATTAATTTGAAACATGAGGTCAAGTGTAAAAGAAAATCTGACCTTTTTCTACAGTTAAGTAATTAAGAGTTGCACTTGCTGTGACCTGCGTATATTAAATCCTGCTTTTTGTGATCAAAATCTGTGATGTTGAAGATCTAATCAACATTCCTTTTGTAGTATATACAAAATTCTAAAACTAGTTTTATTTATTCTTAAATTTATCCTCTTTCTATAAAGCCATAGTAATTGTTCTTCTTACTAATAAAATATTCAAGCCTTCTGAATCTGCACATATTTTATTTGTACTAAACAAATACACCGTGTGTTTAAAATTAAATATTCATTTTTGTTCACAAGGTCTCAGGTCTTCGCATTTACCAATTATTTTTATAACACGATTGCACATATTAAATTAAATACACTTGGAAAGATTTTTTTAATCATTGCAGAGTTCCTTTAAATTTTTTTGCCTATTCATTTTCATTATTTAGAAATTGACTTATTTTGGATGCCTTAGTCTTAGAAACTCTGAGTTTACCATCCCTGCTTTGGCCCCTGTAGTATTAAGCGATAAGACTTAGTTTTAAGCCATTATAATCCCAGGAGGTGAAAATGGAAATTTCTGGCTTAAACTCGTTTGTTTTTCAGACTGGCCAGCCAAAATGTGAATTTTAATGGTCTTACTGACATAATTATGCCATTGTAACTAATCCTATTAATTGTCATTTCAATAATTAAAAATTCGAAAAGAGTGAGATTCCTTGAGATATAGATTTTTTTTATGAAAAATGGGCACAATGCATGTATTATGTCAAATAAAACATGTCAATGCATTTTTTTCTTCAGAAATTTTTTTTAGTAATGATTGTCTACATTTTCCAAATATGTAAGGTTTTTTTTTTTTTCCAGAAACATTTTCTCATATGTTGAGAAAATGAATAGAATGGATATATTGTCTAACTTCCTGTAGCTGTCTGTGAAGAATGCATGATTCTTTTCAACATTACTGTACAAATATTCAGAAATCTGCCTTATATTATTACAAGTACCATAACATAGCAGGATACACTTATTTATACACTAACACTCACATATGCTGCTCCAGTCTTAGTTGCCGATGAAAAAAATGATTGTAGAATATGGAGGGAACCTGGAGCACTGGGAAAAAAAATCTGTGTGTTCATAGGATAACAAACTCAAAAAAGAGTCACCTAGACTTTACAAGGCATGAGACTCTAACCATTGTAATGTGCCTAGACTAATATATTAAAAAGAAGGCATGTAAAGGCACATACTTTATTTGATAGGTATAAATATTAGAAGAAAGCTTATGACCCAATACTATATTATTTGGAAAACATTTAAAAACTTTGTAAATCTTTATTATAAACATCTTAACAATTTTAGGATTTACTATAGCAAAGAGGATACATGAATTGCTATTACAGCTATAATATATAAAGATATAAAAGTTAGTTGTGCCTCCATAATTTATTTTTTACATTTTCAGTAATAGAATTTTAGGGCCAGAGATTTTTCCTTAAGTAATGCAGTAAAATCCAAACTTCAGTTTTTGTTGGCTAGTAAAGAAAATATCCTACAAGTGATTTTTTTGTCCTGTCTGCAGCCAAAAAGTCTTTTCTGCTGAATAAGATACTTTGCTCTTTTCTTTTGTTAGTTTTTTTGATGGTGGACTTCATTATGTTACATGTGTTGTAATGTTAAGGCATTCACTTTTTACTTCCTATCAACCAGAGATCAAATAATATGTCTGTTGTTTCATTTCTGTTTGATGCTGCTACTTTTCTTTTAGTGGAAAAAGAAGAATTAGATGCACTTCATGCATACATCAAACTAAAACATAATCATTTCAGACAAGTTTTGTTTCTTTACTTGTGAATTGAATGTCTGTTTTGAAAGTAAGCATTTAAGTATCTGCATAGGCTTAGTTTCTGTAAAGCCCAACAACATAAATTAAGCTGTTTTCAAGCAAAAAGCAAAACACTAAAGCATTTCATATTGTTACTCAAGTAAAATACCTGAAAACTGTCTTAAGATATTAAGAGACTTAAGTACATACACCCATCCATTTTCTATCCCACCTATCTTGGTCCGGGTTGAAGAGAGTCAGTGCCCATCTCCAAAAACATTGCCAAATATGCTTTCTGTTTTGTACATCTCAAGCTGTGCAGTGGGGTCAGTAAGCACTAAGAAAAGAAGGCGGGCACTTTTATTCATGAACCAAGTGACTCTTAACTGCAAATATTACCTTTGACAAGGTCACTCCAACACCACAAACTATTGAAGTTAAGAATTTAAAAAAAAAAAAAGAAGTTTACTCTGTCCATCATACTGAAATTCTGTTATAGGTTTTCTGGTAATACGATCTTCTATTTGAATAAGAGATATTTTTTTTCCTCTCACATTTTAAAGGAAATTGTTTCTAATTTTAATTATAGCATATATTACATTGTATGTTAAGGCATACATAATGGCTTTTCTTTAATTAGACATCTTAATTCGGATATCTTCATTGTACCCTCCTAGCTGTACCTTGTTGTGTTTGTTTTGAATTAAACCTGTTTTTGCAAAGGTCAAGATAACAGGAGTAAATCTGATATTAAGGCATGGTAAAGTCACATGGTGTAATTACCAGGAGGAACTGCAATTAGCATAACTGCAATTTAAAAAGTTGGTTTTCCACTTGAGTGGCTGGCATTTAGCCTTGGAGGGAGCAACCCTTTCTGCTGTCTGATGTGTGTAAATGAAGGGAAAAAGTTGAAAATTATGAATAGCACCAAATTAGTTACCAGGTTTCGGTCCGCAGTGCGATAACTGGAGCAGGGCTCGTCAGTTTTGACCTGTCCCGTTCATTCACATGGATTTTGGAAATAAAGAATTTTGTCCAGTGTTTGTGATTGTTAATTCATGCTGCTGCCATGTACCTAGAAAGAAAGAATGCATCAAAGAGGTTAGTGTTTAAATTACGTATATTGCAGACGTGTTGATCTTTGTGTTTTTTTTTTTTTTTTTTAAAGTTTTAAACAAATCTGTAAAATTCAAGTTAGACAAGGAGTGTTTAAACCTGTTCTAGAAAGATACATTTTTGGGAAGTTTTACTTTATAGTTTTTCTGTGTGTAGTTTAACCAGAACAGCTCTAAATGCACATTATTTTAGCATGTACATGGAAATATTAAGTATTTTATGTTCATTTTCTTTCAAGAATTGTGTGTCTGTGATCAAACAGTAATTTTGGTTTATTCAAAATGTAATAAAGACTAAGGTTATTTGCATTTTTATCTACTTTGTACAGATGTACTTAATAAAATAGAAATAATAAAAGTTGTTCAGATACTTAATAAATAGAAATATTTAAGTTGTTGAAGTTTGCAAACTCTTTTACTATGAAAATTGTGAAAGGGAATATTGCAAATACTTATATATACAAAAGGGTCAGTGGAGGTGGTTCTATAATAAAAGCTATGCTTTGTGTTTATTTTTATATAAATTATTTGAAGCTGTTTAAGCTTCATGGTGGTTCATTATGCACATTTTCAAACCTATGTCCTTGTTCAACTAGGAAGTGTTCTTATGCACATGGATATTATAATATGAATGATACTGTTTGGTTTCAAACTTGTTCTGAAAAGTTTAAGTTGCTAAGGGTGATGATTTATCATTTATATTCTGGTACAAAACATTTTCTGGTAAGTATAGGTATGTTCCTGCTGGTACAACCTCTATTTAGAATGCTGCTTTTCTCCCAGTAAAACTCATTGTACTTTTTTGCATTGTTGACCTCGTATTGACCGTTCTGTTCAAGAACGTGGCTTTTGTTAATTTTCATTGGCCTATTGGTCCTATAAAGTGACTCTTGTCAAGTTGCTTTGGCCATTTTGTTCAAGAGCGTGGTTCTTGTTAAGTTCTTGTGCCAGAGCTGTATTTGTTTCTTTGTCTTGGTTAGCTAGTGTATGCCAATTTCAAGATTAGTGTGTAAATGTTTTATTAGGATACTTTATTACTTTCCTGGTTTATTTTCCCCATAACACACTATTTCTTGTTTCTTAAATTGATAGATTTTTAACGACAAAAATGAATTTGGTAGTGTGCTTCCAATTAACTTTTTTTTCCCCCTGTGTGTATCACAGCCAGTTTTATTTTTGAAGCGGGCACTGAAACTTCTTAGGAGTTGGCATGGCTGAATATGTAAACAACCTAGAAGTGAGAGTGTTCAGTAGATGCATTTCTCATGGTTAATTTTAGTTTAAATCCATCTGAACAGATTCTGCATTTGTGTCTTAAAATGTGTTTCTGTTTAGGTTCTATTGCACCTTTTGGACTTGGTGTATCTTTTCCATCTTGGCTTTATGGCTTATAATGTTTTGTCCAGTTTACCTAAACATTTTTAGATGTGTTACAGAAGATAGGTACATGTTAAGTGACAGATGATTTCAGTATTGTTAAATAAAAAATGAACATATTCATGAGTGTTTTAACTATTAAATCTTAGGTTTCAAGTATTGTGCAAAAATAAGTGGGCTAATTTGTAAATCTTCCAGTTTTATTCCTTTTCCGACATTAAATTCAACTGAACTATGTGTTTCAAAGGAGATAAAAAATAACAAAAAACAGTCTTTGCTACTATGAAATTTTCAACCTATGTTTTATGGTGTTTTCCAAGCTTTGCAAAGTAATTTGGAATAAACAAGTTTAACAGTTTTTCACAAAATAAACAATAAACAAAATAAACACCATGGATAAACTGTTGTCTTCCCAGAAATAACTAGAAAGTGTCTCTGAACGCAGGAAAAGCCTTTCTTGGAGTCCAAGGTGGTTTCTCGCTCACCTTGTTATAAAAACTTGGGTTTTGTCCCAAAATATCTGCTTGAATTAAACTGTTCTTCTTCAACTCATGAGCTAAGAAATGTACATACAGTAGTGTAAATTCTGACATTATTAGTTTTAAAATTTGGAACCAGATAGTAATGTCCTTTATCACTGATCTTATTTCCCTCTGCAAATAAACCTCTCACCATCTACTTGCATAAACAGATATTCTGGGAATTTAAAGGGAAGGACTTGAACTAAAAGGTTCTTGTTATGCAGATTACACAGTACTCCGTATTATTGGCTCATTGGAGGAGTTCTTTTTAAAAAGCTCCATTTTCAGGTTTCATTTTTAAATAATTTAATTTTAATAGTCTTGTGTTATATTTAAATTAATTTTCTTTAAAAGTTGAACAGTTCACATGCTTAATGATCACAATTGTACAACAAGTTAAAGCGCAACTCAAGTTTAACTTTAACATTTTGGCAGAATGTGTTAAATAGTACATTCTCAAGTGATCTTTATCTCACAATACTTGGGATAATTAATAATCTTAGTTTCCACTCAGGTTTTATGTCTTTTTTCAGTGTGTTCCAATATTGATAAGCCAGAACAAGATATTGACAACTTCAGCTAAAATTCATTAGTAATTTCCTTGAATTTGTGTATGTTTTTTTTACATTAGCTGTGAAGTAATGTGCACACACTAGAAATGTTTCCTATGTGCATTCGCAAAATAGCTCCTAAGTAAAAGGAAATAGAATGTCTAACATTTGTATACTTTAAATGTTTGCGGACACACACTGCTTTTTTAGGATGTTTTAGGATTATAAAACTTGATAGAATTTTATAAATGCGCTATTTGTTTTAACATGCATACATTAAGTGCACGTTAGTCAAAAATAGTGCTATTTTAATGATTAATACATCTTTCAGACATTTTAAAAAGACGTTTATGTTAAATTTTATAGAAACTCAGTTTTGTTCTTGCTTTTATTCAAGCATGGTTAGTGTAGCCGTGATTGTTGATGAGCCTTATCATTCACATGGTACTGTAAATAATGCTTATATTGGGACCTATTAATACATAAGAAGTTTTATCTTTAATACATTTTACGAAAGAGAAGGACTGCAACAACTAATCGTCATAATTAAAAATGTTGGCAACAGGTCAGTTTCATCGATTAGTTGATTACATCATTAGGCAGAGTATGTTCTAGTTTGCAGTTGTCTTATTTCTTTCAGTTGTGAATGCATCTGAAAAGTGGCAGACTGTAAGCATTTGACAGAAAAGACGGTATGACCTAAGACTTCCAGAGTTTGCGAACGCTTTACTCTGAACACATAAAAATGGTTGTAAGTTGCAAAATGTGTAGATCGAACCTTGTATGGCACGAGAACATTTAAAAAGGAAATGTGCCCTTACACTTTGTGGAGGATGAAGACTTGCCGTCATCCCAGCGAGTTAAATGTTACTTCAGCATAATGTGATAGTTACTTGGATGCAAGTGTTCGCTAGGCTATGCGTAATGACATGACTTTCAGTTTGAAGTGAGGAATAATTTAAGTCGTAATTCAGTCCTCTACAGTGCGAATAAAACGCTTGCATATGCGAGAAACTGTCATGATGGCAACTAAAAATATGTGCCATTGGCCTCTAGCAAGTAAATGTTCAGATTTTCACTTGACATATTTTTTTTTTTTCCCCCCAACGCGGCCTGTCTACTAAATGATGGTGCTTCATTATCTGCTTACACACACGTTAGCACGTGTTTATTTACCAAAAAAATGGATGTGAAGGAACATACCTCCCTGTCGAAGCAGAAAACCCTTTTCTCCCGTCTTGTGAGCAAAGAAAATCGAAGACTCCAGTATCATATAGATAGAAATAAAATACCGAGTACAGCGCTGAATCCTGCAGCTTATCATTTGTGACTGAAAGACGTAATGCCCATTCCGAGTCAAAAGGCAGTAGTGGTCTGAAAAGCGAAAGTTTCAGACTGGTTGGCTGTTGGGTTTCATTTGGCTTTTATACAGTCTGAAGGAAAATATGATAATGTTGAAGTACTGCTGCAGCAAGCCTAGTTTAGCTGGTAAAACAGACTTTGTGGCAGAATCACACCGTTTCAAATGTGCAAATCCAACACTGGCTGCAAGTAAATGTGCCAAAAGAATCTACGGTGGTAAAAGGTTTCCAGGCACACAAAAGAAGAATAATGATGCAAAAAGATATGAACTTTTTAGTAAAATAAATGCATATTATATAGCACCACGTTTTACACAAATGAAACCACTTGCTAGAAAAGTAAATAGTCTGGACAGATACATATGACAGCATGTAACAGCGATGGGCAGATATTTACATGATGCTTTTCCAGTAAACCACTGCTTTCACAGAAAAGCAAAAGAAAAACTACATTTCAAATTTAATGTGATTATAAATGCATAGGCTACCTTGCAGGTTTATTTATTTTAATTTATTGAAAACATTTGTGTTTTAACGAAATTGTGTGTGTTCATTGCACTACCAGAATCAGAAGTGCTATTAAGTGTTTTAGTTTTATTACTATTTATTTTCAATCTTTACATAAATGTTTTATAAAAACCCTACTTTTTTTAAACGTCTACAAAATACTTTCCTAAATTTTTTTGTGAAAAGTTCCATTTCATGCACTTTTTGTTTAATTTCAAATAAAAATAATAAATCATTAATTTTTTTTAGAATAAAACCAATTGATTCATCAAAAAAATAATCGTCAGATTAATTGATTATCAAAATAATCATTATTTGCAGCTCTATGAAAGTCTTAAGTTTTGTTTCATCCTTTCTTTTTGAAATCCTGGCAATTATTTTCAAACTTCTTGTGTTAACAGTGACATTTAAAAGATTGTTTTGGGGGTTATTCAGAAGCTCCACAGGATAAAGTTAGTGTTTAAGATTCATATAATTTGCATTGGTAGATATTTACTATTCACTTTATTTCTGTTGTCAGAATAAAGTCATTAGTTTGTTTTATAAGATATATGTTACTGAAAAGATTCTCATTCATTTTTAATACTGTACTTTTTTATTCCCTAGGGTGTAAAGCCTGCCAGCTTTGACAAGGTAGCTATTCCTGAAGTGAAAGAAATCATTGAGGGATGCATTCGGCAAAACAAAGACGAAAGGTGAAGTTATTACGAGTATACAGCCTTTTTGGTACTAGGTCTATGGTTGGTAGGAAAAAATCATTCTGTATATTAAAACTAAAAGGTAAAACATTCAAAAAGAGTTGGTAGAATATATTTGGACTTTGTAGTAGGGTACATCATGCTAAAATAATGAGTCTTTGTTCTTCATTTGAATATGAAGTCTCACAGGGCATCTTTGATCCGATCCATAGGTTGAAGTGGGCTAGGCCATTTATGAATTTGTTTATCAAAAATGGGATTTTAAATTCATATCTGAACCTTAATGCAAACCATTGTAATTATATCAGAGCTTAAGCTGTGTGGTTGTGATCCTTACTGCTGTGCTTAAATTTAATTGTAATGTGGCAGTTGAACTACTTGAATGGAATGACCATCAAGAATTTTGGTAGTCATTTATTAGTATAAGGAAATCTATATATATATAAAATTCTTTTCGTGTTTGAAACGGAAATTACTTATGACCACGCGATATGAAAATTACATATGAAACGGAAAATGCGTATGACAACTAATATCGCTGAGCCGTCTGCCGCCAGGCACGTTCTGACAGTTTTTTATTTATTCGTCCACGTGACTGTCGTGGAAACTGCCACATTGTAACTTTTTTTTAGTTGGCAGTACTTGATAGTAGAAGAGATGAGGAAAACAGCTTTGTGTCTTTCTACTTTTTAACTGCGCTGAGCTGTAAACAATGTGAAGACAAGGGTTAAGAGAACAAAGTGGATGCTGGGAGGCGCGGAATGTCGGGCTGTTCCACTGGGTCGAGAGTTTCGGGCAGCGTCCTCTCTTCTCGCACTGTTTGTGACACTTCAAGTGCCCCGTCGGCTCCTGGGAGAGTGGAAATCTTTGTGAATGAGTGTAACCGGCGTCATTGAAGCAGGACTCTGTTTGTAAATTGCCCTGCCCTGCACAACTACTTACTTTCCTTTAAGGTGAGTTTGCGTCACTAAAACCCCCGCAACATTCAAGGTTGCTTTTGTGATGAATTATTTTAAGAAGTAAATCACAGGGATGTAGTGCAAGGTTGTCAGGCAAAAATCTGGACGATCACATAGAAAATGTAATTTCTATACCACAGCGGTCTTGTAGCGCCTTTCACAAGGGATCTACTACCAAGAAATGATCTAAATACATTTTAGCTGCTGTTAGCACTACTTACCTGTTGTGTTATAGCGCCTTTTAATAGTTTACCCGAAACCACTCAATGTATCTTTACTTCTTAAATGTTAATGTTTCACTGTTTAATAACTTACAGACTACATTTTATTTTTTTCCCTTCCACTCAGTGAGCGAAGCCACTGGGTAATCAGCTAGTATAAACTAGATTTCCTAGGTGTGGACAAATATGGACAAAACCTATCCTAGAATTCAAACAAAATAAATGCCAAATATTTGTCAAACACAAAACATGTAAATTTAATTCTGATTTAACCAAATAAAATTTCAAGACTTTTTGAATTAAGAGTCAACTATTGACTTGCTTTTCTTATGCAGAATTAATAACCACTGTTTTTTCCTGAATTTAATACTGCAACTACTACATATTTTTATTGTTACTATTTTATTAATCATTGTATTTAATATACTATAATTTGAAAATAACTGATTAATAGTGAACCAAGCGATTATTAAAAACAACACTGAAAAGAGCTGCCCTACTTTAGTACTACCATCACCAAAATACAGATTAATATAGTTAATTTTATTTAATACATTACATACACGTATATTCAAATAAAAATACGTTTTATATTAAGTTGGTTATCATTTTCTTTTTTTAAAACATAGCTTTTTGTTTTATTGTGTACTGCAAACTTAATACACACAGCAATAACACCAAAGTACAGTATATTGCTTTG